>NC_090282.1:82945205-83245811 GCF_037392515.1 Haliotis asinina
GTATTTCCCTCCCTCATCTATTAAAATGACAATGAGCAATGTTTTTGGATTGAAAATAACATTTCAGTGGACACTGGGCATTCCAAAGTAGAGGATCTATCTAATTGACCATATACAAAAGGACTGTGTTATCTGTTAAAATGACAATGGGCAATGATTTTCAGATGGAAAATACCATTTCAATGGACACTGAGCATTCAAAAGTAGATTTTTTATCTTGGTGACCAGAAGAAAAAGGAATGTTTTAAACCGCAGTGTGCAATAGGCTTTACTGCGTCTGTAAGATCGTTGGCCTCGTGGCCTAATGGATAAGGCGTCTGACTTCGAATCAGAAGATTGCGAGTTCGAGTCTCGTCGGGGTCGTAGTACAACTCTTTTTATACAAAATTGAAAAGCGCTACAGTCAGCACAACCGTATTTTCCTCCCTCATCTATTAAAATGACAATGAGCAATGTTTTTTGGATGGAAAATATCATTTCAGTGGACACTGGGCATTCCAAAGTAGAGGATCTATCTAATTGACCATATACAAAAGGACTGTGTTATCTGTTAAAATGACAATGGGCAATGTTTTTCAGATGGAAAATACCATTTCAATGGACACTGAGCATTCAAAAGTAGATTTTTTATCTTGGTGACCAGAAGGAAAAGGAATGTTTGAACCGCAGTGTACAATAGGCATTACTGCGTCTGTAAGATCGTTGGCCTCGTGGCCTAATGGATAAGGCGTCTGACTTCGAATCAGAAGATTGCGAGTTCGAGTCTCGTCGGGGTCGTAGTACAAGTGTTTTTATACAAAATTGAAAAGCGCTACAGTCAGCACAACCTTATTTCCCTCTCTCATCTATTAAAATGACAATGAGCAATGTTTTTTGGATTGAAAATAACATTTCAGTGGACACTGGGCATTCAAAAGTAAGGTATTTATCTTGGTGACCAGAGAAAGAAAGAATGTTTTGATCCGCAGTGTACAATAGGCATTACTGCGTCTGTAAGATCGTTGGCCTCGTGGCCTAATGGATAAGGCGTCTGACTTCGAATCAGAAGATTGCGAGTTCGAGTCTCGTCGGGGTCGTAGTACAACTCTTTTTATACAAAACTGAAAAGCGCTACAGTCAGCACAACCTTATTTCCCTCCCTCATCTATTAAAATGACAATGAGCAATGTTTTTGGATTGAAAATAACATTTCAGTGGACACTGGGCATTCCAAAGTAGAGGATCTATCTAATTGACCATATACAAAAGGACTGTGTTATCTGTTAAAATGACAATGGGCAATGTTTTTCAGATGGAAAATACCATTTCAATGGACACTGAGCATTCAAAAGTAGATTTTTTATCTTGGTGACCAGAAGCAAAAGGAATGTTTGAACCGGAGTGTACAATAGGCATTACTGCGTCTGTAAGATCGTTGGCCTCGTGGCCTAATGGATAAGGCGTCTGACTTCGAATCAGAAGATTGCGAGTTCGAGTCTCGTCGGGGTCGTAGTACAAGTGTTTTTATACAAAATTGAAAAGCGCTACAGTCAGCACAACCTTATTTCCCTCTCTCATCTATTAAAATGACAATGAGCAATGTTTTTTGGATTGAAAATAACATTTCAGTGGACACTGGGCATTCAAAAGTAAGGTATTTATCTTGGTGACCAGAGAAAGAAAGAATGTTTTGATCCGCAGTGTACAATAGGCATTACTGCGTCTGTAAGATCGTTGGCCTCGTGGCCTAATGGATAAGGCGTCTGACTTGGAATCAGAAGATTGCGAGTCCGAGTCTCGTCGGGGTCGTAGTACAACTCTTTTTATACAAAATTGAAAAGCGTTATAGTAAGCACAACCTTATTTCCCTCCCTCATCTATTAAAATGACAATGAGCAATGTTTTTTGGATTGAAAATAACATTTCAGTGGACACTGGGCATTCCAAAGTAGAGGATCTATCTAATTGACCATATACAAAAGGACTGTGTTATCTGTTAAAATGACAATGGGCAATGTTTTTCAGATGGAAAATACCATTTCAATGGACACTGAGCATTCAAAAGTAGATTTTTTATCTTGGTGACCAGAAGGAAAAGGAATGTTTGAACCGCAGTGTACAATAGGCATTACTGCGTCTGTAAGATCGTTGGCCTCGTGGCCTAATGGATAAGGCGTCTGACTTCGAATCAGAAGATTGCGAGTTCGAGTCTCGTTGGGGTCGTAGTACAACTCTTTTTATACAAAATTGAAAAGCGCTACAGTCAGCACAACCTTATTTCCCTCTCTCATCTATTAAAATGACAATGAGCAATGTTTTTTGGATTGAAAATAACATTTCAGTGGACACTGGGCATTCAAAAGTAAGGTATTTATCTTGGTGACCAGAGAAAGAAAGAATGTTTTGATCCGCAGTGTACAATAGGCATTACTGCGTCTGTAAGATCGTTGGCCTCGTGGCCTAATGGATAAGGCGTCTGACTTGGAATCAGAAGATTGCGAGTTCGAGTCTCGTCGGGGTCGTAGTACAACTCTTTTTATACAAAATTGAAAAGCGTTATAGTAAGCACAACCTTATTTCCCTCCCTCATCTATTAAAATGACAATGAGCAATGTTTTTTGGATTGAAAATAACATTTCAGTGGACACTGGGCATTCCAAAGTAGAGGATCTATCTAATTGACCATATACAAAAGGACTGTGTTATCTGTTAAAATGACAATGGGCAATGTTTTTCAGATGGAAAATACCATTTCAATGGACACTGAGCATTCAAAAGTAGATTTTTTATCTTGGTGACCAGAAGCAAAAGGAATGTTTGAACCGGAGTGTACAATAGGCATTACTGCGTCTGTAAGATCGTTGGCCTCGTGGCCTAATGGATAAAGCGTCTGACTTCGAATCAGAAGATTGCGAGTTCGAGTCTCGTTGGGGTCGTAGTACAACTCTTTTTATACAAAATTGAAAAGCGCTACAGTCAGCACAACCTTATTTCCCTCTCTCATCTATTAAAATGACAATGAGCAATGTTTTTTGGATTGAAAATAACATTTCAGTGGACACTGGGCATTCAAAAGTAAGGTATTTATCTTGGTGACCAGAGAAAGAAAGAATGTTTTGATCCGCAGTGTACAATAGGCATTACTGCGTCTGTAAGATCGTTGGCCTCGTGGCCTAATGGATAAGGCGTCTGACTTCGAATCAGAAGATTGCGAGTTCGAGGCTCGTCGGGGTCGTAGTACAACTCTTTTTATACAAAACTGAAAAGCGCTACAGTCAGCACAACCTTATTTCCCTCCCTCATCTATTAAAATGACAATGAGCAATGTTTTTGGATTGAAAATAACATTTCAGTGGACACTGGGCATTCCAAAGTAGAGGATCTATCTAATTGACCATATACATAAGGACTGTGTCATCTGTTAAAATGACAATGGGCAATGATTTTCAGATGGAAAATACCATTTCAATGGACACTGAGCATTCAAAAGTAGATTTTTTATCTTGGTGACCAGAAGCAAAAGGAATGTTTGAACCGCAGTGTACAATAGGCATTACTGCGTCTGTAAGATCGTTGGCCTCGTGGCCTAATGGATAAGGCGTCTGACTTGGAATCAGAAGATTGCGAGTTCGAGTCTCGTCGGTGTCGTATTACAACTCTTTTTATACAAAATTGAAAAGCGCTACAGTCAGCACAACCGTATTTCCCTCCCTCATCTATTAAAATGACAATGAGCAATGTTTTTGGATAGAAAATAACATTTCAGTGGACACTGGGCATTCCAAAGTAGAGGATTTATCTAATTGACCATATACAAAAGGACTGTGTTATCTGTTAAAATGACAATGGGCAATGTTTTTCAGATGGAAAATACCATTTCAATGGACACTGAGCATTCAAAAGTAGATTTTTTATCTTGGTGACCAGAAGCAAAAGGAATGTTTTAAACCGCAGTGTGCAATAGGCTTTACTGCGTCTGTAAGATCGTTGGCCTCGTGGCCTAATGGATAAGGCGTCTGACTTCGAATCAGAAGATTGCGAGTTCGAGTCTCGTTGGGGTCGTAGTACAAGTCTTTTTATACAAAATTGAAAAGCGCTACAGTCAGCACAACCGTATTTCCCTCCCTCATCTATTAAAATGACAATGAGCAATGTTTTTTGGATTGAAAATAACATTTCAGTGGACACTGGGCATTCAAAAGTAAGGTATTTATCTTGGTGACCAGAGAAAGAAAGAATGTTTTGATCCGCAGTGTACAATAGGCATTACTGCGTCTGTAAGATCGTTGGCCTCGTGGCCTAATGGATAAGGCGTCTGACTTCGAATCAGAAGATTGCGAGTTCGAGTCTCGTCGGGGTCGTAGTACAAGTGTTTTTATACAAAATTGAAAAGCGCTACAGTCAGCACAACCTTATTTCCCTCCCTCATCTATTAAAATGACAATGAGCAATGTTTTTTGGATTGAAAATAACATTTCAGTGGACACTGGGCATTCCAAAGTAGAGGATCTATCTAATTGACCATATACAAAAGGACTGTGTTATCTGTTAAAATGACAATGGGCAATGTTTTTCAGATGGAAAATACCATTTCAATGGACACTGAGCATTCAAAAGTAGATTTTTTATCTTGGTGACCAGAAGGAAAAGGAATGTTTGAACCGCAGTGTACAATAGGCATTACTGCGTCTGTAAGATCGTTGGCCTCGTGGCCTAATGGATAAGGCGTCTGACTTCGAATCAGAAGATTGCGAGTTCGAGTCTCGTTGGGGTCGTAGTACAACTCTTTTTATACAAAATTGAAAAGCGCTACAGTCAGCACAACCTTATTTCCCTCTCTCATCTATTAAAATGACAATGAGCAATGTTTTTTGGATTGAAAATAACATTTCAGTGGACACTGGGCATTCAAAAGTAAGGTATTTATCTTGGTGACCAGAGAAAGAAAGAATGTTTTGATCCGCAGTGTACAATAGGCATTACTGCGTCTGTAAGATCGTTGGCCTCGTGGCCTAATGGATAAGGCGTCTGACTTGGAATCAGAAGATTGCGAGTTCGAGTCTCGTCGGGGTCGTAGTACAACTCTTTTTATACAAAATTGAAAAGCGTTATAGTAAGCACAACCTTATTTCCCTCCCTCATCTATTAAAATGACAATGAGCAATGTTTTTTGGATTGAAAATAACATTTCAGTGGACACTGGGCATTCCAAAGTAGAGGATCTATCTAATTGACCATATACAAAAGGACTGTGTTATCTGTTAAAATGACAATGGGCAATGTTTTTCAGATGGAAAATACCATTTCAATGGACACTGAGCATTCAAAAGTAGATTTTTTATCTTGGTGACCAGAAGCAAAAGGAATGTTTGAACCGGAGTGTACAATAGGCATTACTGCGTCTGTAAGATCGTTGGCCTCGTGGCCTAATGGATAAAGCGTCTGACTTCGAATCAGAAGATTGCGAGTTCGAGTCTCGTTGGGGTCGTAGTACAACTCTTTTTATACAAAATTGAAAAGCGCTACAGTCAGCACAACCTTATTTCCCTCTCTCATCTATTAAAATGACAATGAGCAATGTTTTTTGGATTGAAAATAACATTTCAGTGGACACTGGGCATTCAAAAGTAAGGTATTTATCTTGGTGACCAGAGAAAGAAAGAATGTTTTGATCCGCAGTGTACAATAGGCATTACTGCGTCTGTAAGATCGTTGGCCTCGTGGCCTAATGGATAAGGCGTCTGACTTCGAATCAGAAGATTGCGAGTTCGAGGCTCGTCGGGGTCGTAGTACAACTCTTTTTATACAAAACTGAAAAGCGCTACAGTCAGCACAACCTTATTTCCCTCCCTCATCTATTAAAATGACAATGAGCAATGTTTTTGGATTGAAAATAACATTTCAGTGGACACTGGGCATTCCAAAGTAGAGGATCTATCTAATTGACCATATACATAAGGACTGTGTTATCTGTTAAAATGACAATGGGCAATGATTTTCAGATGGAAAATACCATTTCAATGGACACTGAGCATTCAAAAGTAGATTTTTTATCTTGGTGACCAGAAGCAAAAGGAATGTTTGAACCGCAGTGTACAATAGGCATTACTGCGTCTGTAAGATCGTTGGCCTCGTGGCCTAATGGATAAGGCGTCTGACTTGGAATCAGAAGATTGCGAGTTCGAGTCTCGTCGGTGTCGTATTACAACTCTTTTTATACAAAATTGAAAAGCGCTACAGTCAGCACAACCGTATTTCCCTCCCTCATCTATTAAAATGACAATGAGCAATGTTTTTGGATAGAAAATAACATTTCAGTGGACACTGGGCATTCCAAAGTAGAGGATTTATCTAATTGACCATATACAAAAGGACTGTGTTATCTGTTAAAATGACAATGGGCAATGTTTTTCAGATGGAAAATACCATTTCAATGGACACTGAGCATTCAAAAGTAGATTTTTTATCTTGGTGACCAGAAGCAAAAGGAATGTTTTAAACCGCAGTGTGCAATAGGCTTTACTGCGTCTGTAAGATCGTTGGCCTCGTGGCCTAATGGATAAGGCGTCTGACTTCGAATCAGAAGATTGCGAGTTCGAGTCTCGTTGGGGTCGTAGTACAAGTCTTTTTATACAAAATTGAAAAGCGCTACAGTCAGCACAACCGTATTTCCCTCCCTCATCTATTAAAATGACAATGAGCAATGTTTTTTGGATTGAAAATAACATTTCAGTGGACACTGGGCATTCAAAAGTAAGGTATTTATCTTGGTGACCAGAGAAAGAAAGAATGTTTTGATCCGCAGTGTACAATAGGCATTACTGCGTCTGTAAGATCGTTGGCCTCGTGGCCTAATGGATAAGGCGTCTGACTTCGAATCAGAAGATTGCGAGTTCGAGTCTCGTCGGGGTCGTAGTACAAGTGTTTTTATACAAAATTGAAAAGCGCTACAGTCAGCACAACCTTATTTCCCTCCCTCATCTATTAAAATGACAATGAGCAATGTTTTTTGGATTGAAAATAACATTTCAGTGGACACTGGGCATTCCAAAGTAGAGGATCTATCTAATTGACCATATACAAAAGGACTGTGTTATCTGTTAAAATGACAATGGGCAATGTTTTTCAGATGGAAAATACCATTTCAATGGACACTGAGCATTCAAAAGTAGATTTTTTATCTTGGTGACCAGAAGCAAAAGGAATGTTTGAACCGGAGTGTACAATAGGCATTACTGCGTCTGTAAGATCGTTGGCCTCGTGGCCTAATGGATAAGGCGTCTGACTTCGAATCAGAAGATTGCGAGTTCGAGTCTCGTCGGGGTCGTAGTACAAGTCTTTTTATACAAAATTGAAAAGCGCTACAGTCAGCACAACCTTATTTCCCTCTCTCATCTATTAAAATGACAATGAGCAATGTTTTTTGGATTGAAAATAACATTTCAGTGGACACTAGGCATTCAAAAGTAAGGTATTTATCTTGGTGACCAGAGAAAGAAAGAATGTTTTGATCCGCAGTGTACAATAGGCATTACTGCGTCTGTAAGATCGTTGGCCTCGTGGCCTAATGGATAAGGCGTCTGACTTGGAATCAGAAGATTGCGAGTTCGAGTCTCGTCGGGGTCGTATTACAACTCTTTTTATACAAAATTGAAAAGCGCTACAGTCAGCACAACCGTATTTCCCTCCCTCATCTATTAAAATGACAATGAGCAATGTTTTTGGATAGAAAATAACATTTCAGTGGACACTGGGCATTCCAAAGTAGAGGATTTATCTAATTGACCATATACAAAAGGACTGTGTTATCTGTTAAAATGACAATGGGCAATGTTTTTCAGATGGAAAATACCATTTCAATGGACACTGAGCATTCAAAAGTAGATTTTTTATCTTGGTGACCAGAAGCAAAAGGAATGTTTTAAACCGCAGTGTGCAATAGGCTTTACTGCGTCTGTAAGATCGTTGGCCTCGTGGCCTAATGGATAAGGCGTCTGACTTCGAATCAGAAGATTGCGAGTTCGAGTCTCGTTGGGGTCGTAGTACAAGTCTTTTTATACAAAATTGAAAAGCGCTACAGTCAGCACAACCGTATTTCCCTCCCTCATCTATTAAAATGACAATGAGCAATGTTTTTTGGATTGAAAATAACATTTCAGTGGACACTGGGCATTCAAAAGTAAGGTATTTATCTTGGTGACCAGAGAAAGAAAGAATGTTTTGATCCGCAGTGTACAATAGGCATTACTGCGTCTGTAAGATCGTTGGCCTCGTGGCCTAATGGATAAGGCGTCTGACTTCGAATCAGAAGATTGCGAGTTCGAGTCTCGTCGGGGTCGTAGTACAAGTGTTTTTATACAAAATTGAAAAGCGCTACAGTCAGCACAACCTTATTTCCCTCCCTCATCTATTAAAATGACAATGAGCAATGTTTTTTGGATTGAAAATAACATTTCAGTGGACACTGGGCATTCCAAAGTAGAGGATCTATCTAATTGACCATATACAAAAGGACTGTGTTATCTGTTAAAATGACAATGGGCAATGTTTTTCAGATGGAAAATACCATTTCAATGGACACTGAGCATTCAAAAGTAGATTTTTTATCTTGGTGACCAGAAGCAAAAGGAATGTTTGAACCGGAGTGTACAATAGGCATTACTGCGTCTGTAAGATCGTTGGCCTCGTGGCCTAATGGATAAGGCGTCTGACTTCGAATCAGAAGATTGCGAGTTCGAGTCTCGTCGGGGTCGTAGTACAAGTCTTTTTATACAAAATTGAAAAGCGCTACAGTCAGCACAACCTTATTTCCCTCTCTCATCTATTAAAATGACAATGAGCAATGTTTTTTGGATTGAAAATAACATTTCAGTGGACACTAGGCATTCAAAAGTAAGGTATTTATCTTGGTGACCAGAGAAAGAAAGAATGTTTTGATCCGCAGTGTACAATAGGCATTACTGCGTCTGTAAGATCGTTGGCCTCGTGGCCTAATGGATAAGGCGTCTGACTTCGAATCAGAAGATTGCGAGTTCGAGTCTCGTCGGGGTCGTAGTACAAGTCTTTTTATACAAAATTGAAAAGCGCTACAGTCAGCACAACCTTATTTCCCTCCCTCATCTATTAAAATGACAATGAGCAATGTTTTTTGGATTGAAAATAACATTTCAGTGGACACTGGGCATTCCAAAGTAGAGGATCTATCTAATTGACCATATACAAAAGGACTGTGTTATCTGTTAAAATGACAATGGGCAATGTTTTTCAGATGGAAAATACCATTTCAATGGACACTGAGCATTCAAAAGTAGATTTTTTATCTTGGTGACCAGAAGCAAAAGGAATGTTTGAACCGGAGTGTACAATAGGCATTACTGCGTCTGTAAGATCGTTGGCCTCGTGGCCTAATGGATAAGGCGTCTGACTTCGAATCAGAAGATTGCGAGTTCGAGTCTCGTCGGGGTCGTAGTACAAGTCTTTTTATACAAAATTGAAAAGCGCTACAGTCAGCACAACCTTATTTCCCTCTCTCATCTATTAAAATGACAATGAGCAATGTTTTTTGGATTGAAAATAACATTTCAGTGGACACTAGGCATTCAAAAGTAAGGTATTTATCTTGGTGACCAGAGAAAGAAAGAATGTTTTGATCCGCAGTGTACAATAGGCATTACTGCGTCTGTAAGATCGTTGGCCTCGTGGCCTAATGGATAAGGCGTCTGACTTCGAATCAGAAGATTGCGAGTTCGAGTCTCGTCGGGGTCGTAGTACAAGTCTTTTTATACAAAATTGAAAAGCGCTACAGTCAGCACAACCTTATTTCCCTCCCTCATCTATTAAAATGACAATGAGCAATGTTTTTTGGATTGAAAATAACATTTCAGTGGACACTGGGCATTCCAAAGTAGAGGATCTATCTAATTGACCATATACAAAAGGACTGTGTTATCTGTTAAAATGACAATGGGCAATGTTTTTCAGATGGAAAATACCATTTCAATGGACACTGAGCATTCAAAAGTAGATTTTTTATCTTGGTGACCAGAAGCAAAAGGAATGTTTGAACCGGAGTGTACAATAGGCATTACTGCGTCTGTAAGATCGTTGGCCTCGTGGCCTAATGGATAAGGCGTCTGACTTCGAATCAGAAGATTGCGAGTTCGAGTCTCGTCGGGGTCGTAGTACAAGTCTTTTTATACAAAATTGAAAAGCGCTACAGTCAGCACAACCTTATTTCCCTCTCTCATCTATTAAAATGACAATGAGCAATGTTTTTTGGATTGAAAATAACATTTCAGTGGACACTAGGCATTCAAAAGTAAGGTATTTATCTTGGTGACCAGAGAAAGAAAGAATGTTTTGATCCGCAGTGTACAATAGGCATTACTGCGTCTGTAAGATCGTTGGCCTCGTGGCCTAATGGATAAGGCGTCTGACTTGGAATCAGAAGATTGCGAGTTCGAGTCTCGTCGGGGTCGTAGTACAACTCTTTTTATACAAAATTGAAAAGCGCTACAGTCAGCACAACCGTATTTCCCTCCCTCATCTATTAAAATGACAATGAGCAATGTTTTTTGGATTGAAAATAACATTTCAGTGGACACTGGGCATTCCAAAGTAGAGGATCTATCTAATTGACCATATACAAAAGGACTGTGTTATCTGTTAAAATGACAATGGGCAATGTTTTTCAGATGGAAAATACCATTTCAATGGACACTGAGCATTCAAAAGTAGATTTTTTCTCTTGGTGACCAGAAGCAAAAGGAATGTTTGAACCGGAGTGTACAATAGGCATTACTGCGTCTGTAAGATCGTTGGCATCGTGGCCTAATGGATAAGGCGTCTGACTTCGAATCAGAAGATTGCGAGTTCGAGTCTCGTCGGGGTCGTATTACAACTCTTTTTATACAAAATTGAAAAGCGCTACAGTCAGCACAACCTTATTTCCCTCCCTCATCTATTAAAATGACAATGAGCAATGTCTTTGGATGGAAAATAACATTTCAGTGGACACTGGGCATTCCAAAGTAGAGGATCTATCTAATTGACCATATACAAAAGGACTGTGTTATCTGTTAAAATGACAATGGGCAATGTTTTTCAGATGGAAAATACCATTTCAATGGACACTGAGCATTCAAAAGTAGATTTTTTATCTTGGTGACCAGAAGCAAAAGGAATGTTTTAAACCGCAGTGTGCAATAGGCTTTACTGCGTCTGTAAGATCGTTGGCCTCGTGGCCTAATGGATAAGGCGTCTGACTTCGAATCAGAAGATTGCGAGTTCGAGTCTCGTTGGGGTCGTAGTACAAGTCTTTTTATACAAAATTGAAAAGCGCTACAGTCAGCACAACCGTATTTCCCTCCCTCATCTATTAAAATGACAATGAGCAATGTTTTTTGGATTGAAAATAACATTTCAGTGGACACTGGGCATTCAAAAGTAAGGTATTTATCTTGGTGACCAGAGAAAGAAAGAATGTTTTGATCCGCAGTGTACAATAGGCATTACTGCGTCTGTAAGATCGTTGGCATCGTGGCCTAATGGATAAGGCGTCTGACTTCGAATCAGAAGATTGCGAGTTCGAGTCTCGTCGGGGTCGTATTACAACTCTTTTTATACAAAATTGAAAAGCGCTACAGTCAGCACAACCTTATTTCCCTCCCTCATCTATTAAAATGACAATGAGCAATGTCTTTGGATGGAAAATAACATTTCAGTGGACACTGGGCATTCCAAAGTAGAGGATCTATCTAATTGACCATATACAAAAGGACTGTGTTATCTGTTAAAATGACAATGGGCAATGTTTTTCAGATGGAAAATACCATTTCAATGGACACTGAGCATTCAAAAGTAGATTTTTTATCTTGGTGACCAGAAGGAAAAGGAATGTTTTAAACCGCAGTGTGCAATAGGCTTTACTGCGTCTGTAAGATCGTTGGCCTCGTGGCCTAATGGATAAGGCGTCTGACTTCGAATCAGAAGATTGCGAGTTCGAGTCTCGTTGGGGTCGTAGTACAAGTCTTTTTATACAAAATTGAAAAGCGCTACAGTCAGCACAACCGTATTTCCCTCCCTCATCTATTAAAATGACAATGAGCAATGTTTTTTGGATTGAAAATAACATTTCAGTGGACACTGGGCATTCAAAAGTAAGGTATTTATCTTGGTGACCAGAGAAAGAAAGAATGTTTTGATCCGCAGTGTACAATAGGCATTACTGCGTCTGTAAGATCGTTGGCCTCGTGGCCTAATGGATAAGGCGTCTGACTTCGAATCAGAAGATTGCGAGTTCGAGTCTCGTCGGGGTCGTAGTACAACTCTTTTTATACAAAACTGAAAAGCGCTACAGTCAGCACAACCGTATTTCCCTCCCTCATCTATTAAAATGACAATGAGCAATGTTTTTGGATAGAAAATAACATTTCAGTGGACACTGGGCATTCCAAAGTAGAGGATTTATCTAACTGACCATATACAAAAGGACTGTGTTATCTGTTAAAATGACAATGGGCAATGTTTTTCAGATGGAAAATACCATTTCAATGGACACTGAGCATTCAAAAGTAGATTTTCTATCTTGGTGACCAGAAGCAAAAGGAATGTTTTAAACCGCAGTGTGCAATAGGCTTTACTGCGTCTGTAAGATCGTTGGCCTCGTGGCCTAATGGATAAGGCGTCTGACTTCGAATCAGAAGATTGCGAGTTCGAGTCTCGTCGGGGTCGTAGTACAACTCTTTTTATACAAAATTGAAAAGCGCTACAGTCAGCACAACCTTATTTCCCTCTCTCATCTATTAAAATGACAATGAGCAATGTTTTTTGGATTGAAAATAACATTTCAGTGGACACTGGGCATTCAAAAGTAAGGTATTTATCTTGGTGACCAGAGAAAGAAAGAATGTTTTGATCCGCAGTGTACAATAGGCATTACTGCGTCTGTAAGATCGTTGGCCTCGTGGCCTAATGGATAAGGCGTCTGACTTCGAATCAGAAGATTGCGAGTTCGAGTCTCGTCGGGGTCGTAGTACAAGTCTTTTTATACAAAATTGAAAAGCGCTACAGTCAGCACAACCTTATTTCCCTCCCTCATCTATTAAAATGACAATGAGCAATGTTTTTTGGATTGAAAATAACATTTCAGTGGACACTGGGCATTCCAAAGTAGAGGATCTATCTAATTGACCATATACAAAAGGACTGTGTTATCTGTTAAAATGACAATGGGCAATGTTTTTCAGATGGAAAATACCATTTCAATGGACACTGAGCATTCAAAAGTAGATTTTTTATCTTGGTGACCAGAAGCAAAAGGAATGTTTGAACCGGAGTGTACAATAGGCATTACTGCGTCTGTAAGATCGTTGGCCTCGTGGCCTAATGGATAAGGCGTCTGACTTCGAATCAGAAGATTGCGAGTTCGAGTCTCGTCGGGGTCGTAGTACAAGTCTTTTTATACAAAATTGAAAAGCGCTACAGTCAGCACAACCTTATTTCCCTCTCTCATCTATTAAAATGACAATGAGCAATGTTTTTTGGATTGAAAATAACATTTCAGTGGACACTAGGCATTCAAAAGTAAGGTATTTATCTTGGTGACCAGAGAAAGAAAGAATGTTTTGATCCGCAGTGTACAATAGGCATTACTGCGTCTGTAAGATCGTTGGCCTCGTGGCCTAATGGATAAGGCGTCTGACTTGGAATCAGAAGATTGCGAGTTCGAGTCTCGTCGGGGTCGTAGTACAAGTGTTTTTATACAAAATTGAAAAGCGCTACAGTCAGCACAACCGTATTTCCCTCCCTCATCTATTAAAATGACAATGAGCAATGTTTTTTGGATTGAAAATAACATTTCAGTGGACACTGGGCATTCCAAAGTAGAGGATCTATCTAATTGACCATATACAAAAGGACTGTGTTATCTGTTAAAATGACAATGGGCAATGTTTTTCAGATGGAAAATACCATTTCAATGGACACTGAGCATTCAAAAGTAGATTTTTTCTCTTGGTGACCAGAAGCAAAAGGAATGTTTGAACCGGAGTGTACAATAGGCATTACTGCGTCTGTAAGATCGTTGGCATCGTGGCCTAATGGATAAGGCGTCTGACTTCGAATCAGAAGATTGCGAGTTCGAGTCTCGTCGGGGTCGTATTACAACTCTTTTTATACAAAATTGAAAAGCGCTACAGTCAGCACAACCTTATTTCCCTCCCTCATCTATTAAAATGACAATGAGCAATGTTTTTGGATGGAAAATAACATTTCAGTGGACACTGGGCATTCCAAAGTAGAGGATCTATCTAATTGACCATATACAAAAGGACTGTGTTATCTGTTAAAATGACAATGGGCAGTGTTTTTCAGATGGAAAATACCATTTCAATGGACACTGAGCATTCAAAAGTAGATTTTTTCTCTTGGTGACCAGAAGCAAAAGGAATGTTTGAACCGGAGTGTACAATAGGCATTACTGCGTCTGTAAGATCGTTGGCCTCGTGGCCTAATGGATAAGGCGTCTGACTTCGAATCAGAAGATTGCGAGTTCGAGTCTCGTCGGGGTCGTATTACAACTCTTTTTATACAAAATTGAAAAGCGCTACAGTCAGCACAGCCTTATTTCCCTCTCTCATCTATTAAAATGACAATGAGCAATGTTTTTTGGATTGAAAATAACATTTCAGTGGACACTGGGCATTCAAAAGTAAGGTATTTATCTTGGTGACCAGAGAAAGAAAGAATGTTTTGATCCGCAGTGTACAATAGGCATTACTGCGTCTGTAAGATCGTTGTCCTCGTGGCCTAATGGATAAGGCGTCTGACTTCGAATCAGAAGATTGCGAGTTCGAGTCTCGTCGGGGTCGTAGTACAAGTGTTTTTATACAAAATTGAAAAGCGCTACAGTCAGCACAACCTTATTTCCCTCCCTCATCTATTAAAATGACAATGAGCAATGTTTTTTGGATGGAAAATAACATTTCAGTGGACACTGGGCATTCCAAAGTAGAGGATCTGTCTAATTGACCATATACAAAAGGACTGTGTTATCTGTTAAAATGACAATGGGCAATGTTTTTCAGATGGAAAATACCATTTCAATGGACACTGAGCATTCAAAAGTAGATTTTTTATCTTGGTGACCAGAAGCAAAAGGAATGTTTGAACCGGAGTGTACAATAGGCATTACTGCATCTGTAAGATCGTTGGCCTCGTGGCCTAATGGATAAGGCGTCTGACTTCGAATCAGAAGATTGCGAGTTCGAGTCTCGTCGGGGTCGTATTACAACTCTTTTTATACAAAATTGAAACGCGCTACAGTCAGCACAACCTTATTTCCCTCTCTCATCTATTAAAATGACAATGAGCAATGTTTTTTGGATTGAAAATAACTTTTCAGTTGACACTGGGCATTGAAAAGTAAGGTATTTATCTTGGTGACCAGAGAAAGAAAGAATGTTTTGATCCGGAGTGTACAATAGGCATTACTGCGTCTGTAAGATCGTTGGCCTCGTGGCCTAATGGATAAGGTGTCTGACTTCGAATCAGAAGATTGCGAGTTCGAGTCTCGTCGGGGTCGTAGTACAACTCTTTTTATACAAAATTGAAAAGCGCTACAGTCAGCACAACCTTATTTCCCTCCCTCATCTATTAAAATGACAATGAGCAGTGTTTTTTGGATTGAAAATAACATTTCAGTGGACACTTGGCATTCGAAAGTAGAGGATCTATCTAATTGACCATATACAAAAGGACTGTGTTATCTGTTAAAATGACAATGGGCAATGTTTTTCAGATGGAAAATACCATTTCAATGGACACTGAGCATTCAAAAGTAGATTTTTTATCTTGGTGACCAGAAGCAAAAGGAATGTTTGAACCGGAGTGTACAATAGGCATTACTGCGTCTGTAAGATCGTTGGCCTCGTGGCCTAATGGATAAGGCGTCTGACTTCGAATCAGAAGATTGCGAGTTCGAGTCTCGTCGGGGTCGTAGTACAAGTCTTTTTATACAAAATTGAAAAGCGCTACAGTCAGCACAACCTTATTTCCCTCTCTCATCTATTAAAATGACAATGAGCAATGTTTTTTGGATTGAAAATAACATTTCAGTGGACACTGGGCATTCAAAAGTAAGGTATTTATCTTGGTGACCAGAGAAAGAAAGAATGTTTTGATCCGCAGTGTACAATAGGCATTACTGCGTCTGTAAGATCGTTGGCCTCGTGGCCTAATGGATAAGGCGTCTGACTTCGAATCAGAAGATTGCGAGTTCGAGTCTCGTCGGGGTCGTAGTACAACTCTTTTTATACAAAATTGAAAAGCGCTACAGTCAGCACAACCGTATTTCCCTCCCTCATCTATTAAAATGACAATGAGCAATGTTTTTGGATGGAAAATAACATTTCAGTGGACACTGGGCATTCCAAAGTAGAGGATCTATCTAATTGACCATATACAAAAGGACTGTGTTATCTGTTAAAATGACAATGGGCAATGTTTTTCAGATGGAAAATACCATTTCAATGGACACTGAGCATTCAAAAGTAGATTTTTTCTCTTGGTGACCAGAAGCAAAAGGAATGTTTGAACCGGAGTGTACAATAGGCATTACTGCGTCTGTAAGATCGTTGGCCTCGTGGCCTAATGGATAAGGCGTCTGACTTCGAATCAGAAGATTGCGAGTTCGAGTCTCGTCGGGGTCGTATTACAACTCTTTTTATACAAAATTGAAAAGCGCTACAGTCAGCACAGCCTTATTTCCCTCTCTCATCTATTAAAATGACAATGAGCAATGTTTTTTGGATTGAAAATAACATTTCAGTGGACACTGGGCATTCAAAAGTAAGGTATTTATCTTGGTGACCAGAGAAAGAAAGAATGTTTTGATCCGCAGTGTACAATAGGCATTACTGCGTCTGTAAGATCGTTGTCCTCGTGGCCTAATGGATAAGGCGTCTGACTTCGAATCAGAAGATTGCGAGTTCGAGTCTCGTCGGGGTCGTAGTACAAGTGTTTTTATACAAAATTGAAAAGCGCTACAGTCAGCACAACCTTATTTCCCTCCCTCATCTATTAAAATGACAATGAGCAATGTTTTTTGGATGGAAAATAACATTTCAGTGGACACTGGGCATTCCAAAGTAGAGGATCTGTCTAATTGACCATATACAAAAGGACTGTGTTATCTGTTAAAATGACAATGGGCAATGTTTTTCAGATGGAAAATACCATTTCAATGGACACTGAGCATTCAAAAGTAGATTTTTTATCTTGGTGACCAGAAGCAAAAGGAATGTTTGAACCGGAGTGTACAATAGGCATTACTGCATCTGTAAGATCGTTGGCCTCGTGGCCTAATGGATAAGGCGTCTGACTTCGAATCAGAAGATTGCGAGTTCGAGTCTCGTCGGGGTCGTATTACAACTCTTTTTATACAAAATTGAAACGCGCTACAGTCAGCACAACCTTATTTCCCTCTCTCATCTATTAAAATGACAATGAGCAATGTTTTTTGGATTGAAAATAACTTTTCAGTTGACACTGGGCATTGAAAAGAAGGTATTTATCTTGGTGACCAGAGAAAGAAAGAATGTTTTGATCCGGAGTGTACAATAGGCATTACTGCGTCTGTAAGACCGTTGGCCTCGTGGCCTAATGGATAAGGCGTCTGACTTCGAATCAGAAGATTGCGAGTTCGAGTCTCGTCGGGGTCGTATTACAACTCTTTTTATACAAAATTGAAACGCGCTACAGTCAGCACAACCTTATTTCCCTCTCTCATCTATTAAAATGACAATGAGCAATGTTTTTTGGATTGAAAATAACTTTTCAGTTGACACTGGGCATTGAAAAGTAAGGTATTTATCTTGGTGACCAGAGAAAGAAAGAATGTTTTGATCAGGAGTGTACAATAGGCATTACTGCGTCTGTAAGATCGTTGGCCTCGTGGCCTAATGGATAAGGTGTCTGACTTCGAATCAGAAGATTGCGAGTTCGAGTCTCGTCGGGGTCGTAGTACAACTCTTTTGATACAAAATTGAAAAGCGCTACAGTCAGCACAACCGTATTTCCCTCCCTCATCTATTAAAATGACAATGAGCAGTGTTTTTTGGATTGAAAATAACATTTCAGTGGACACTTGGCATTCCAAAGTAGAGGATCTATCTAATTGACCATATACAAAAGGACTGTGTTATCTGTTAAAATGACAATGGGCAATGTTTTTCAGATGGAAAATACCATTTCAATGGACACTGAGCATTCAAAAGTAGATTTTTTATCTTGGTGACCAGAAGCAAAAGGAATGTTTGAACCGGAGTGTACAATAGGCATTACTGCGTCTGTAAGATCGTTGGCCTCGTGGCCTAATGGATAAGGCGTCTGACTTCGAATCAGAAGATTGCGAGTTCGAGTCTCGTCGGGGTCGTAGTACAAGTCTTTTTATACAAAATTGAAAAGCGCTACAGTCAGCACAACCTTATTTCCCTCTCTCATCTATTAAAATGACAATGAGCAATGTTTTTTGGATTGAAAATAACATTTCAGTGGACACTGGGCATTCAAAAGTAAGGTATTTATCTTGGTGACCAGAGAAAGAAAGAATGTTTTGATCCGCAGTGTACAATAGGCATTACTGCGTCTGTAAGATCGTTGGCCTCGTGGCCTAATGGATAAGGCGTCTGACTTCGAATCAGAAGATTGCGAGTTCGAGTCTCGTCGGGGTCGTAGTACAACTCTTTTTATACAAAATTGAAAAGCGCTACAGTCAGCACAACCGTATTTCCCTCCCTCATCTATTAAAATGACAATGAGCAATGTTTTTGGATGGAAAATAACATTTCAGTGGACACTGGGCATTCCAAAGTAGAGGATCTATCTAATTGACCATATACAAAAGGACTGTGTTATCTGTTAAAATGACAATGGGCAATGTTTTTCAGATGGAAAATACCATTTCAATGGACACTGAGCATTCAAAAGTAGATTTTTTATCTTGGTGACCAGAAGCAAAAGGAATGTTTGAACCGGAGTGTACAATAGGCATTACTGCGTCTGTAAGATCGTTGGCCTCGTGGCCTAATGGATAAGGCGTCTGACTTCGAATCAGAAGATTGCGAGTTCGAGTCTCGTCGGGGTCGTATTACAACTCTTTTTATACAAAATTGAAAAGCGCTACAGTCAGCACAGCCTTATTTCCCTCTCTCATCTATTAAAATGACAATGAGCAATGTTTTTTGGATTGAAAATAACATTTCAGTGGACACTGGGCATTCAAAAGTAAGGTATTTATCTTGGTGACCAGAGAAAGAAAGAATGTTTTGATCCGCAGTGTACAATAGGCATTACTGCGTCTGTAAGATCGTTGTCCTCGTGGCCTAATGGATAAGGCGTCTGACTTCGAATCAGAAGATTGCGAGTTCGAGTCTCGTCGGGGTCGTAGTACAAGTGTTTTTATACAAAATTGAAAAGCGCTACAGTCAGCACAACCTTATTTCCCTCCCTCATCTATTAAAATGACAATGAGCAATGTTTTTTGGATGGAAAATAACATTTCAGTGGACACTGGGCATTCCAAAGTAGAGGATCTGTCTAATTGACCATATACAAAAGGACTGTGTTATCTGTT
This sequence comes from Haliotis asinina, assembly GCF_037392515.1. Classification (NCBI taxonomy): domain Eukaryota; kingdom Metazoa; phylum Mollusca; class Gastropoda; order Lepetellida; family Haliotidae; genus Haliotis; species Haliotis asinina. The sequence goes on from NC_090282.1 coordinate 82,964,818, forward strand.
AAAATGACAATGGGCAATGTTTTTCAGATGGAAAATACCATTTCAATGGACACTGAGCATTCAAAAGTAGATTTTTTATCTTGGTGACCAGAAGCAAAAGGAATGTTTGAACCGGAGTGTACAATAGGCATTACTGCATCTGTAAGATCGTTGGCCTCGTGGCCTAATGGATAAGGCGTCTGACTTCGAATCAGGAGATTGCGAGTTCGAGTCTCGTCGGGGTCGTATTACAACTCTTTTTATACAAAATTGAAAAGCGCTACAGTCAGCACAACCTTATTTCCCTCTCTCATCTATTAAAATGACAATGAGCAATGTTTTCTGGATTGAAAATAACTTTTCAGTTGACACTGGGCATTGAAAAGTAAGGTATTTATCTTGGTGACCAGAGAAAGAAAGAATGTTTTGATCCGGAGTGTACAATAGGCATTACTGCGTCTGTAAGATCGTTGGCCTCGTGGCCTAATGGATAAGGTGTCTGACTTCGAATCAGAAGATTGCGAGTTCGAGTCTCGTCGGGGTCGTAGTACAAGTCTTTTTATACAAAATTGAAAAGCGCTACAGTCAGCACAACCGTATTTCCCTCCCTCATCTATTAAAATGACAATGAGCAATGTTTTTTGGATGGAAAATAACATTTCAGTGGACACTGGGCATTCCAAAGTAGAGGATCTGTCTAATTGACCATATACAAAAGGACTGTGTTGTCTGTTAAAATGACAATGGGCAATGTTTTTCAGATGGAAAATACCATTTCAATGGACACTGAGCATTCAAAAGTAGATTTTTTATCTTGGTGACCAGAAGCAAAAGGAATGTTTGAACCGGAGTGTACAATAGGCATTACTGCATCTGTAAGATCGTTGGCCTCGTGGCCTAATGGATAAGGCGTCTGACTTCGAATCAGAAGATTGCGAGTTCGAGTCTCGTCGGGGTCGTATTACAACTCTTTTTATACAAAATTGAAACGCGCTACAGTCAGCACAAGCTTATTTCCCTCTCTCATCTATTAAAATGACAATGAGCAATGTTTTTTGGATTGAAAATAACATTTCAGTTGACACTGGGCATTCAAAAGTAAGGTATTTATCTTGGTGACCAGAGAAAGAAAGAATGTTTTGATCCGGAGTGTACAATAGGCATTACTGCGTCTGTAAGATCGTTGGCCTCGTGGCCTAATGGATAAGGCGTCTGACTTCGAATCAGAAGATTGCGAGTTCGAGTCTCGTCGGGGTCGTAGTACAACTCTTTTTATACAAAATTGAAAAGTGCTACAGTCAGCACAACCGTACTTCCCTCCCTCATCTATTAAAATGACAATGAGCAGTGTTTTTTGGATGGAAAATAACATTTCAGTGGACACTGGGCATTCCAAAGTAGAGGATCTATCTAATTGACCATATACAAAAGGACTGTGTTATCTGTTAAAATGACAATGGGCAATGTTTTTCAGATGGAAAATACCATTTCAATGGACACTGAGCATTCAAAAGTAGATTTTTCATCTTGGTGACCAGAAGCAAAAGGAATGTTTGAACCGGAGTGTACAATAGGCATTACTGCGTCTGTAAGATCGTTGGCCTCGTGGCCTAATGGATAAGGCGTCTGACTTCGAATCAGAAGATTGCGAGTTCGAGTCTCGTCGGGGTCGTATTACAACTCTTTTTATACAAAATTGAAAAGCGCTACAGTCAGCACAGCCTTATTTCCCTCTCTCATCTATTAAAATGACAATGAGCAATGTTTTTTGGATTGAAAATAACATTTCAGTGGACACTGGGCATTCAAAAGTAAGGTATTTATCTTGGTGACCAGAGAAAGAAAGAATGTTTTGATCCGCAGTGTACAATAGGCATTACTGCGTCTGTAAGATCGTTGTCCTCGTGGCCTAATGGATAAGGCGTCTGACTTCGAATCAGAAGATTGCGAGTTCGAGTCTCGTCGGGGTCGTAGTACAAGTGTTTTTATACAAAATTGAAAAGCGCTACAGTCAGCACAACCTTATTTCCCTCCCTCATCTATTAAAATGACAATGAGCAATGTTTTTTGGATGGAAAATAACATTTCAGTGGACACTGGGCATTCCAAAGTAGAGGATCTATCTAATTGACCATATACAAAAGGACTGTGTTATCTGTTAAAATGACAATGGGCAATGTTTTTCAGATGGAAAATACCATTTCAATGGACACTGAGCATTCAAAAGTAGATTTTTCATCTTGGTGACCAGAAGCAAAAGGAATGTTTGAACCGGAGTGTACAATAGGCATTACTGCGTCTGTAAGATCGTTGGCCTCGTGGCCTAATGGATAAGGCGTCTGACTTCGAATCAGAAGATTGCGAGTTCGAGTCTCGTCGGGGTCGTATTACAACTCTTTTTATACAAAATTGAAAAGCGCTACAGTCAGCACAGCCTTATTTCCCTCTCTCATCTATTAAAATGACAATGAGCAATGTTTTTTGGATTGAAAATAACATTTCAGTGGACACTGGGCATTCAAAAGTAAGGTATTTATCTTGGTGACCAGAGAAAGAAAGAATGTTTTGATCCGCAGTGTACAATAGGCATTACTGCGTCTGTAAGATCGTTGTCCTCGTGGCCTAATGGATAAGGCGTCTGACTTCGAATCAGAAGATTGCGAGTTCGAGTCTCGTCGGGGTCGTAGTACAAGTGTTTTTATACAAAATTGAAAAGCGCTACAGTCAGCACAACCTTATTTCCCTCCCTCATCTATTAAAATGACAATGAGCAATGTTTTTTGGATGGAAAATAACATTTCAGTGGACACTGGGCATTCCAAAGTAGAGGATCTGTCTAATTGACCATATACAAAAGGACTGTGTTATCTGTTAAAATGACAATGGGCAATGTTTTTCAGATGGAAAATACCATTTCAATGGACACTGAGCATTCAAAAGTAGATTTTTTATCTTGGTGACCAGAAGCAAAAGGAATGTTTGAACCGGAGTGTACAATAGGCATTACTGCATCTGTAAGATCGTTGGCCTCGTGGCCTAATGGATAAGGCGTCTGACTTCGAATCAGGAGATTGCGAGTTCGAGTCTCGTCGGGGTCGTATTACAACTCTTTTTATACAAAATTGAAACGCGCTACAGTCAGCACAACCTTATTTCCCTCTCTCATCTATTAAAATGACAATGAGCAATGTTTTCTGGATTGAAAATAACTTTTCAGTTGACACTGGGCATTGAAAAGTAAGGTATTTATCTTGGTGACCAGAGAAAGAAAGAATGTTTTGATCCGGAGTGTACAATAGGCATTACTGCGTCTGTAAGATCGTTGGCCTCGTGGCCTAATGGATAAGGTGTCTGACTTCGAATCAGAAGATTGCGAGTTCGAGTCTCGTCGGGGTCGTAGTACAAGTCTTTTTATACAAAATTGAAAAGCGCTACAGTCAGCACAACCGTATTTCCCTCCCTCATCTATTAAAATGACAATGAGCAATGTTTTTGGATGGAAAATAACATTTCAGTGGACACTGGGCATTCCAAAGTAGAGGATCTATCTAATTGACCATATACAAAAGGACTGTGTTATCTGTTAAAATGACAATGGGCAATGTTTTTCAGATGGAAAATACCATTTCAATGGAAACTGAGCATTCAAAAGTAGATTTTTTATCTTGGTGACCAGAAGCAAAAGGAATGTTTGAACCGGAGTGTACAATAGGCATTACTGCGTCTGTAAGATCATTGGCCTCGTGGCCTAATGGATAAGGCGTCTGACTTCGAATCAGAAGATTGCGAGTTCGAGTCTCGTCGGGGTCGTAGTACAACTCTTTTTATACAAAATTGAAAAGCGCTACAGTCAGCACAACCTTATTTCCCTCTTTCATCTATTAAAATGACAATGAGCAATGTTTTTTGGATTGAAAATAACATTTCAGTGGACACTGGGCATTGAAAAGTAAGGTATTTATCTTGGTGACCAGAGAAAGAAAGAATGTTTTGATGCGCAGTGTACAATAGGCATTACTGCGTCTGTAAGATCGTTGGCTTCGTGGCCTAATGGATAAGGCGTCTGACTTCGAATCAGAAGATTGCGAGTTCGAGTGTCGTCGGGGTCGTAGTACAAGTGTTTTTATACAAAATTGAAAAGCGCTACAGTCAGCACAACCTTATTTCCCTCCCTCATCTATTAAAATGACAATGAGCAATGTTTTTTGGATGGAAAATAACATTTCAGTGGACACTGGGCATTCCAAAGTAGAGGATCTGTCTAATTGACCATATACAAAAGGACTGTGTTGTCTGTTAAAATGACAATGGGCAATGTTTTTCAGATGGAAAATACCATTTCAATGGACACTGAGCATTCAAAAGTAGATTTTTTATCTTGGTGACCAGAAGCAAAAGGAATGTTTGAACCGGAGTGTACAATAGGCATTACTGCATCTGTAAGATCGTTGGCCTCGTGGCCTAATGGATAAGGCGTCTGACTTCGAATCAGAAGATTGCGAGTTCGAGTCTCGTCGGGGTCGTATTACAACTCTTTTTATACAAAATTGAAACGCGCTACAGTCAGCACAAGCTTATTTCCCTCTCTCATCTATTAAAATGACAATGAGCAATGTTTTTTGGATTGAAAATAACATTTCAGTTGACACTGGGCATTCAAAAGTAAGGTATTTATCTTGGTGACCAGAGAAAGAAAGAATGTTTTGATCCGGAGTGTACAATAGGCATTACTGCGTCTGTAAGATCGTTGGCCTCGTGGCCTAATGGATAAGGCGTCTGACTTCGAATCAGAAGATTGCGAGTTCGAGTCTCGTCGGGGTCGTAGTACAACTCTTTTTATACAAAATTGAAAAGTGCTACAGTCAGCACAACCGTACTTCCCTCCCTCATCTATTAAAATGACAATGAGCAGTGTTTTTTGGATGGAAAATAACATTTCAGTGGACACTGGGCATTCCAAAGTAGAGGATCTATCTAATTGACCATATACAAAAGGACTGTGTTATCTGTTAAAATGACAATGGGCAATGTTTTTCAGATGGAAAATACCATTTCAATGGACACTGAGCATTCAAAAGTAGATTTTTCATCTTGGTGACCAGAAGCAAAAGGAATGTTTGAACCGGAGTGTACAATAGGCATTACTGCGTCTGTAAGATCGTTGGCCTCGTGGCCTAATGGATAAGGCGTCTGACTTCGAATCAGAAGATTGCGAGTTCGAGTCTCGTCGGGGTCTTAGTACAAGTCTTTTTATACAAAATTGAAAAGCGCTACAGTCAGCACAACCTTATTTCCCTCTCTCATCTATTAAAATGACAATGAGCAATGTTTTTTGGATTGAAAATAACATTTCAGTGGACACTGGGCATTCAAAAGTAAGGTATTTATCTTGGTGACCAGAGAAAGAAAGAATGTTTTGATCCGCAGTGTACAATAGGCATTACTGCGTCTGTAAGATCGTTGGCCTCGTGGCCTAATGGATAAGGCGTCTGACTTCGAATCAGAAGATTGCGAGTTCGAGTCTCGTCGGGGTCTTAGTACAACTCTTTTTATACAAAATTGAAAAGCGCTACAGTCAGCACAACCTTATTTCCCTCCCTCATCTATTAAAATGACAATGAGCAATGTTTTTGGATGGAAAATAACATTTCAGTGGACACTGGGCATTCCAAAGTAGAGGATCTATCTAATTGACCATATACAAAAGGACTGTGTTATCTGTTAAAATGACAATGGGCAATGTTTTTCAGATGGAAAATACCATTTCAATTTACACTGAGCATTCAAAAGTAGATTTTTTATCTTGGTGACCAGAAGCAAAAGGAATGTTTGAACCGGAGTGTACAATAGGCATTACTGCGTCTGTAAGATCGTTGGCCTCGTGGCCTAATGGATAAGGCGTCTGACTTCGAATCAGACGATTGCGAGTTCGAGTCTCTTCGGGGTCTTAGTACAACTCTTTTTATACAAAATTGAAAAGCGCTACAGTCAGCACAACCTTATTTCCCTCCCTCATCTATTAAAATGACAATGAGCAATGTTTTTGGATGGAAAATAACATTTCAGTGGACACTGGGCATTCCAAAGTAGAGGATCTATCTAATTGACCATATACAAAAGTACTGTGTTATCTGTTAAAATGACAATGGGCAATGTTTTTCAGATGGAAAATACCATTTCAATGGACACTGAGCATTCAAAAGTAGATTTTTTATCTTGGTGACCAGAAGCAAAAGGAATGTTTGAACCGGAGTGTACAATAGGCATTACTGCGTCTGTAAGATCGTTGGCCTCGTGGCCTAATGGATAAGGCGTCTGACTTCGAATCAGAAGATTGCGAGTTCGAGTCTCGTCGGGGTCTTAGTACAACTCTTTTTATACAAAATTGAAAAGCGCTACAGTCAGCACAATCTTATTTCCCTCTCTCATCTACTAAAATGACAATGAGCAATGTTTTTTGGATTGAAAATAACATTTCAGTGGACACTGGGCATTCAAAAGTAAGGTATTTATCTTGGTGACCAGAGAAAGAAAGCATGTTTTGATCCGCAGTGTACAATAGGCATTACTGCGTCTGTAAGATCGTTGGCCTCGTGGCCTAATGGATAAGGCGTCTGACTTCGAATCAGAAGATTGCGAGTTCGAGTCTCGTCGGGGTCGTAGTACAAGTGTTTTTATACAAAATTGAAAAGCGCTACAGTCAGCACAACCTTATTTCCCTCTCTCATCTATTAAAATGACAATGAGCAATGTTTTTTGGATGGAAAATAACATTTCAGTGGACACTGGGCATTCCAAAGTAGAGGATCTGTCTAATTGACCATATACAAAAGGACTGTGTTATCTGTCAAAATGACAATGGGCAATGTTTTTCAGATGGAAAATACCATTTCAATGGACACTGAGCATTCAAAAGTAGATTTTTTATCTTGGTGACCAGAAGCAAAAGGAATGTTTGAACCGGAGTGTACAATAGGCATTACTGCATCTGTAAGATCGTTGGCCTCGTGGCCTAATGGATAAGGCGTCTGACTTCGAATCAGAAGATTGCGAGTTCGAGTCTCGTCGGGGTCGTAGTACAACTCTTTTTATACAAAATTGAAACGCGCTACAGTCAGCACAACCTTATTTCCCTCTCTCATCTATTAAAATGACAATGAGCAATGTTTTTTGGATTGAAAATAACATTTCAGTGGACACTGGGCATTCAAAAGTAAGGTATTTATCTTGGTGACCAGAGAAAGAAAGAATGTTTTGATCCGCAGTGTACAATAGGCATTACTGCGTCTGTAAGATCGTTGGCCTCGTGGCCTAATGGATAAGGCGTCTGACTTGGAATCAGAAGATTGCGAGTTCGAGTCTCGTCGGGGTCGTAGTACAACTCTTTTTATACAAATTGAAAAGCGCTACAGTCAGCACAACCTTATTTCCCTCCCTCATCTATTAAAATGACAATGAGCAATGTTTTTGGATGGAAAATAACATTTCAGTGGACACTGGGCATTCCAAGGTAGAGGATCTATCTAATTGACCATATACAAAAGGACTGTGTTATCTGTTAAAATGACAATGGGCAATGTTTTTCAGATGGAAAATACCATTTCAATGGACACTGAGCATTCAAAAGTAGATTTTTTATCTTGGTGACCAGAAGCAAAAGGAATGTTTGAACCGGAGTGTACAATAGGCATTACTGCGTCTGTAAGATCGTTGGCCTCGTGGCCTAATGGATAAGGCGTCTGACTTCGAATCAGAAGATTGCGAGTTCGAGTCTCGTCGGGGTCGTATTACAACTCTTTTTATACAAAATTGAAAAGCGCTACAGTCAGCACAACCTTATTTCCCTCTCTCATCTATTAAAATGACAATGAGCAATGTTTTTTGGATTGAAAATAACATTCCAGTGGACACTGGGCATTCAAAAGTAAGGTATTTATCTTGGTGACCAGAGAAAGAAAGAATGTTTTGATCCGCCGTGTACAACAGGCATTACTGCGTCTGTAAGATCGTTGGCCTCGTGGCCTAATGGATAAGGCGTCTGACTTCGAATCAGAAGATTGCGAGTTCGAGTCTCGTCGGGGTCTTAGTACAACTCTTTTTATACAAAATTGAAAAGCGCTACAGTCAGCACAACCTTATTTCCCTCCCTCATCTATTAAAATGACAATGAGCAATGTTTTTGGATGGAAAATAACATTTCAGTGGACACTGGGCATTCCAAAGTAGAGGATCTATCTAATTGACCATACACAAAAGGACTGTGTTATCTGTTAAAATGACAATGGGCAATGTTTTTCAGATGGAAAATACCATTTCAATGGACACTGAGCATTCAAAAGTAGATTTTTTATCTTGGTGACCAGAAGCAAAAGGAATGTTTGAACCGGAGTGTACAATAGGCATTACTGCGTCTGTAAGATCGTTGGCCTCGTGGCCTAATGGATAAGGCGTCTGACTTCGAATCAGAAGATTGCGAGTTCGAGTCTCGTCGGGGTCGTATTACAACTCTTTTTATACAAAATTGAAAAGCGCTACAGTCAGCGCAACCTTATTTCCCTCTCTCATCTATTAAAATGACAATGAGCAATGTTTTTTGGATTGAAAATAACATTTCAGTGGACACTGGGCATTCAAAAGTAAGGTATTTATCTTGGTGACCAGAGAAAGAAAGAATGTTTTGATCCGCAGTGTGAAATAGGCATTACTGCGTCTGTAAGATCGTTGGCCTCGTGGCCTAATGGATAAGGCGTCTGACTTCGAATCAGAAGATTGCGAGTTCGAGTCTCGTCGGGGTCGTAGTACAAGTCTTTTTATACAAAATTGAAAAGCGCTACAGTCAGCACAACCTTATTTCCCTCCCTCATCTATTAAAATGACAATGAGCAATGTTTTTTGGATGGAAAATAACATTTCAGTGGACACTGGGCATTCCAAAGTAGAGGATCTGTCTAATTGACCATATACAAAAGGACTGTGTTATCTGTTAAAATGACAATGGGCAATGTTTTTCAGATGGAAAATACCATTTCAATGGACACTGAGCATTCAAAAGTAGATTTTTTATCTTGGTGACCAGAAGCAAAAGGAATGTTTGAACCGGAGTGTACAATAGGCATTACTGCATCTGTAAGATCGTTGGCCTCGTGGCCTAATGGATAAGGCGTCTGACTTCGAATCAGAAGATTGCGAGTTCGAGTCTCGTCGGGGTCGTATTACAACTCTTTTTATACAAAATTGAAAAGCGCTACAGTCAGCACAACCTTATTTCCCTCCCTCATCTATTAAAATGACAATGAGCAATGTTTTTTGGATTGAAAATAACATTTCAGTGGACACTGGGCATTCAAAAGTAAGGTATTTATCTTGGTGACCAGAGAAAGAAAGCATGTTTTGATCCGCAGTGTACAATAGGCATTACTGCGTCTGTAAGATCGTTGGCCTCGTGGCCTAATGGATAAGGCGTCTGACTTCGAATCAGAAGATTGCGAGTTCGAGTGTCGTCGGGGTCGTAGTACAAGTGTTTTTATACAAAATTGAAAAGCGCTACAGTCAGCACAACCTTATTTCCCTCCCTCATCTATTAAAATGACAATGAGCAATGTTTTTTGGATGGAAAATAACATTTCAGTGGACACTGGGCATTCCAAAGTAGAGGATCTGTCTAATTGACCATATACAAAAGGACTGTGTTATCTGTCAAAATGACAATGGGCAATGTTTTTCAGATGGAAAATACCATTTCAATGGACACTGAGCATTCAAAAGTAGATTTTTTATCTTGGTGACCAGAAGCAAAAGGAATGTTTGAACCGGAGTGTACAATAGGCATTACTGCGTCTGTAAGATCGTTGGCCTCGTGGCCTAATGGATAAGGCGTCTGACTTCGAATCAGAAGATTGCGAGTTCGAGTCTCGTCGGGGTCGTAGTACAAGTCTTTTTATACAAAATTGAAAAGCGCTACAGTCAGCACAACCTTATTTCCCTCTCTCATCTATTAAAATGACAATGAGCAATGTTTTTTGGATGGAAAATAACATTTCAGTGGACACTGGGCATTCAAAAGTAAGGTATTTATGTTGGTGACCAGAGAAAGAAAGAATGTTTTGATCCGCAGTGTAGAATAGGCATTACTGCGTCTGTAAGATCGTTGGCCTCGTGGCCTAATGGATAAGGCGTCTGACTTCGAATCAGAAGATTGCGAGTTCGAGTCTCGTCGGGGTCTTAGTACAACTCTTTTTATAGAAAATTGAAAAGCGCTACAGTCAGCACAACCTTATTTCCCTCCCTCATCTATTAAAATGACAATGAGCAATATTTTGGATGGAAAATAACATTTCAGTGGACACTGGGCATTCCAAAGTAGAGGATCTATCTAATTGACCATATACAAAAGGACTGTGTTATCTGTTAAAATGACAATGGGCAATGTTTTTCAGATGGAAAATACCATTTCAATGGACACTGAGCATTCAAAAGTAGATTTTTTATCTTGGTGACCAGAAGCAAAAGGAATGTTTGAACCGGAGTGTACAATAGGCATTACTGCGTCTGTAAGATCGTTGGCCTCGTGGCCTAATGGATAAGGCGTCTGACTTCGAATCAGACGATTGCGAGTTCGAGTCTCTTCGGGGTCTTAGTACAACTCTTTTTATACAAAATTGAAAAGCGCTACAGTCAGCACAACCTTATTTCCCTCCCTCATCTATTAAAATGACAATGAGCAATGTTTTTGGATGGAAAATAACATTTCAGTGGACACTGGGCATTCCAAAGTAGAGGATCTATCTAATTGACCATATACAAAAGGACTGTGTTATCTGTTAAAATGACAATGGGCAATGTTTTTCAGATGGAAAATACCATTTCAATGGACACTGAGCATTCAAAAGTAGATTTTTTATCTTGGTGACCAGAAGCAAAAGGAATGTTTGAACCGGAGTGTACAATAGGCATTACTGCGTCTGTAAGATCGTTGGCCTCGTGGCCTAATGGATAAGGCGTCTGACTTCGAATCAGAAGATTGCGAGTTCGAGTCTCGTCGGGGTCGTAGTACAACTCTTTTTATACAAAATTGAAAAGCGCTACAGTCAGCACAATCTTATTTCCCTCTCTCATCTACTAAAATGACAATGAGCAATGTTTTTTGGATTGAAAATAACATTTCAGTGGACACTGGGCATTCAAAAGTAAGGTATTTATCTTGGTGATCAGAGAAAGAAAGCATGTTTTGATCCGCAGTGTACAATAGGCATTACTGCGTCTGTAAGATCGTTGGCCTCGTGGCCTAATGGATAAGGCGTCTGACTTCGAATCAGAAGATTGCGAGTTCGAGTCTCGTCGGGGTCGTAGTACAAGTGTTTTTATACAAAATTGAAAAGCGCTACAGTCAGCACAACCTTATTTCCCTCTCTCATCTACTAAAATGACAATGAGCAATGTTTTTTGGATGGAAAATAACATTTCAGTGGACACTGGGCATTCCAAAGTAGAGGATCTGTCTAATTGACCATATACAAAAGGACTGTGTTATCTGTCAAAATGACAATGGGCAATGTTTTTCAGATGGAAAATACCATTTCAATGGACACTGAGCATTCAAAAGTAGATTTTTTATCTTGGTGACCAGAAGCAAAAGGAATGTTTGAACCGGAGTGTACAATAGGCATTACTGCATCTGTAAGATCGTTGGCCTCGTGGCCTAATGGATAAGGCGTCTGACTTCGAATCAGAAGATTGCGAGTTCGAGTCTCGTCGGGGTCGTATTACAACTCTTTTTATACAAAATTGAAAAGCGCTACAGTCAGCACAACCTTATTTCCCTCCCTCATCTATTAAAATGACAATGAGCAATGTTTTTTGGATGGAAAATAACATTTCAGTGGACACTGGGCATTGCAAAGTAAAGGATCAATCTAATTGACCATATACAAAAGGACTGTGTTATCTGTTAAAATGACAATGGGCAATGTTTTTCAGATGGAAAATACCATTTCAATGGACACTGAGCATTCAAAAGTAGATTTTTATCTTGGTGACCAGAAGCAAAAGGAATGTTTGAACCGGAGTGTACAATAGGCATTACTGCGTCTGTAAGATCGTTGGCCTCGTGGCCTAATGGATAAGGCGTCTGACTTCGAATCAGAAGATTGCGAGTTCGAGTCTCGTCGGGGTCTTAGTACAACTCTTTTTATACAAAATTGAAAAGCGCTACAGTCAGCACAACCTTATTTCCCTCTCTCATCTATTAAAATGACAATGAGCAATGTTTTTTGGATTGAAAATAACATTTCAGTGGACACTGGGCATTCAAAAGTAAGGTATTTATCTTGGTGACCAGAGAAAGAAAGCATGTTTTGATCCGCAGTGTACAATAGGCATTACTGCGTCTGTAAGATCGTTGGCCTCGTGGCCTAATGGATAAGGCGTCTGACTTCGAATCAGAAGATTGCGAGTTCGAGTGTCGTCGGGGTCGTAGTACAAGTGTTTTTATACAAAATTGAAAAGCGCTACAGTCAGCACAACCTTATTTCCCTCCCTGATCTATTAAAATGACAATGAGCAATGTTTTTTGGATGGAAAATAACATTTCAGTGGACACTGGGCATTCCAAAGTAGAGGATCTGTCTAATTGACCATATACAAAAGGACTGTGTTATCTGTCAAAATGACAATGGGCAATGTTTTTCAGATGGAAAATACCATTTCAATGGACACTGAGCATTCAAAAGTAGATTTTTTATCTTGGTGACCAGAAGCAAAAGGAATGTTTGAACCGGAGTGTACAATAGGCATTACTGCGTCTGTAAGATCGTTGGCCTCGTGGCCTAATGGATAAGGCGTCTGACTTCGAATCAGAAGATTGCGAGTTCGAGTCTCGTCGGGGTCGTAGTACAAGTCTTTTTATACAAAATTGAAAAGCGCTACAGTCAGCACAACCTTATTTCCCTCTCTCATCTATTAAAATGACAATGAGCAATGTTTTTTGGATGGAAAATAACATTTCAGTGGACACTGGGCATTCAAAAGTAAGGTATTTATCTTGGTGACCAGAGAAAGAAAGAATGTTTTGATCCGCAGTGTAGAATAGGCATTACTGCGTCTGTAAGATCGTTGGCCTCGTGGCCTAATGGATAAGGCGTCTGACTTCGAATCAGAAGATTGCGAGTTCGAGTCTCGTCGGGGTCTTAGTACAACTCTTTTTATAGAAAATTGAAAAGCGCTACAGTCAGCACAACCTTATTTCCCTCCCTCATCTATTAAAATGACAATGAGCAATGTTTTTTGGATGGAAAATAACATTTCAGTGGACACTGGGCATTCCAAAGTAGAGGATCTATCTAATTGACCATATACAAAAGGACTGTGTTATCTGTTAAAATGACAATGGGCAATGTTTTTCAGATGGAAAATACCATTTCAATGGACACTGAGCATTCAAAAGTAGATTTTTTATCTTGGTGACCAGAAGCAAAAGGAATGTTTGAACCGGAGTGTACAATAGGCATTACTGCGTCTGTAAGATCGTTGGCCTCGTGGCCTAATGGATAAGGCGTCTGACTTCGAATCAGACGATTGCGAGTTCGAGTCTCTTCGGGGTCTTAGTACAACTCTTTTTATACAAAATTGAAAAGCGCTACAGTCAGCACAACCTTATTTCCCTCCCTCATCTATTAAAATGACAATGAGCAATGTTTTTGGATGGAAAATAACATTTCAGTGGACACTGGGCATTCCAAAGTAGAGGATCTATCTAATTGACCATATACAAAAGGACTGTGTTATCTGTTAAAATGACAATGGGCAATGTTTTTCAGATGGAAAATACCATTTCAATGGACACTGAGCATTCAAAAGTAGATTTTTTATCTTGGTGACCAGAAGCAAAAGGAATGTTTGAACCGGAGTGTACAATAGGCATTACTGCGTCTGTAAGATCGTTGGCCTCGTGGCCTAATGGATAAGGCGTCTGACTTCGAATCAGAAGATTGCGAGTTCGAGTCTCGTCGGGGTCGTAGTACAACTCTTTTTATACAAAATTGAAAAGCGCTACAGTCAGCACAATCTTATTTCCCTCTCTCATCTACTAAAATGACAATGAGCAATGTTTTTTGGATTGAAAATAACATTTCAGTGGACACTGGGCATTCAAAAGTAAGGTATTTATCTTGGTGACCAGAGAAAGAAAGCATGTTTTGATCCGCAGTGTACAATAGGCATTACTGCGTCTGTAAGATCGTTGGCCTCGTGGCCTAATGGATAAGGCGTCTGACTTCGAATCAGAAGATTGCGAGTTCGAGTCTCGTCGGGGTCGTAGTACAAGTGTTTTTATACAAAATTGAAAAGCGCTACAGTCAGCACAACCTTATTTCCCTCTCTCATCTACTAAAATGACAATGAGCAATGTTTTTTGGATGGAAAATAACATTTCAGTGGACACTGGGCATTCCAAAGTAGAGGATCTGTCTAATTGACCATATACAAAAGGACTGTGTTATCTGTCAAAATGACAATGGGCAATGTTTTTCAGATGGAAAATACCATTTCAATGGACACTGAGCATTCAAAAGTAGATTTTTTATCTTGGTGACCAGAAGCAAAAGGAATGTTTGAACCGGAGTGTACAATAGGCATTACTGCATCTGTAAGATCGTTGGCCTCGTGGCCTAATGGATAAGGCGTCTGACTTCGAATCAGAAGATTGCGAGTTCGAGTCTCGTCGGGGTCGTAGTACAACTCTTTTTATACAAAATTGAAACGCGCTACAGTCAGCACAACCTTATTTCCCTCTCTCATCTATTAAAATGACAATGAGCAATGTTTTTTGGATTGAAAATAACATTTCAGTGGACACTGGGCATTCAAAAGTAAGGTATTTATCTTGGTGACCAGAGAAAGAAAGAATGTTTTGATCCGCAGTGTACAATAGGCATTACTGCGTCTGTAAGATCGTTGGCCTCGTGGCCTAATGGATAAGGCGTCTGACTTGGAATCAGAAGATTGCGAGTTCGAGTCTCGTAGGGGTCGTAGTACAACTCTTTTTATACAAATTGAAAAGCGCTACAGTCAGCACAACCTTATTTCCCTCCCTCATCTATTAAAATGACAATGAGCAATGTTTTTGGATGGAAAATAACATTTCAGTGGACACTGGGCATTCCAAAGTAGAGGATCTATCTAATTGACCATATACAAAAGGACTGTGTTATCTGTTAAAATGACAATGGGCAATGTTTTTCAGATGGAAAATACCATTTCAATGGACACTGAGCATTCAAAAGTAGATTTTTTATCTTGGTGACCAGAAGCAAAAGGAATGTTTGAACCGGAGTGTACAATAGGCATTACTGCGTCTGTAAGATCGTTGGCCTCGTGGCCTAATGGATAAGGCGTCTGACTTCGAATCAGAAGATTGCGAGTTCGAGTCTCGTCGGGGTCGTATTACAACTCTTTTTATACAAAATTGAAAAGCGCTACAGTCAGCACAACCTTATTTCCCTCTCTCATCTATTAAAATGACAATGAGCAATGTTTTTTGGATTGAAAATAACATTCCAGTGGACACTGGGCATTCAAAAGTAAGGTATTTATCTTGGTGACCAGAGAAAGAAAGAATGTTTTGATCCGCCGTGTACAATAGGCATTACTGCGTCTGTAAGATCGTTGGCCTCGTGGCCTAATGGATAAGGCGTCTGACTTCGAATCAGAAGATTGCGAGTTCGAGTCTCGTCGGGGTCTTAGTACAACTCTTTTTATACAAAATTGAAAAGCGCTACAGTCAGCACAACCGTATTTCCCTCCCTCATCTATTAAAATGACAATGAGCAATGTTTTTGGATGGAAAATAACATTTCAGTGGACACTGGGCATTCCAAAGTAGAGGATCTATCTAATTGACCATATACAAAAGGACTGTGTTATCTGTTAAAATGACAATGGGCAATGTTTTTCAGATGGAAAATACCATTTCAATGGACACTGAGCATTCAAAAGTAGATTTTTTATCTTGGTGACCAGAAGCAAAAGGAATGTTTGAACCGGAGTGTACAATAGGCATTACTGCGTCTGAAAGATCGTTGGCCTCGTGGCCTAATGGATAAGGCGTCTGACTTCGAATCAGAAGATTGTGAGTTCGAGTCTCGTCGGGGTCGTATTACAACTCTTTTTATACAAAATTGAAAAGCGCTACAGTCAGCGCAACCTTATTTCCCTCTCTCATCTATTAAAATGACAATGAGCAATGTTTTTTGGATTGAAAATAACATTTCAGTGGACACTGGGCATTTAAAAGTAAGGTATTTATCTTGGTGACCAGAGAAAGAAAGAATGTTTTGATCCGCAGTGTACAATAGGCATTACTGCGTCTGTAAGATCGTTGGCCTCGTGGCCTAATGGATAAGGCGTCTGACTTCGAATCAGAAGATTGCGAGTTCGAGTCTCGTCGGGGTCGTAGTACAAGTCTTTTTATACAAAATTGAAAAGCGCTACAGTCAGCACAACCTTATTTCCCTCCCTCATCTATTAAAATGACAATGAGCAATGTTTTTTGGATGGAAAATAACATTTCAGTGGACACTGGGCATTCCAAAGTAGAGGATCTGTCTAATTGACCATATACAAAAGGACTGTGTTATCTGTTAAAATTACAATGGGCAATGTTTTTCAGATGGAAAATACCATTTCAATGGACACTGAGCATTCAAAAGTAGATTTTTTATCTTGGTGACCAGAAGCAAAAGGAATGTTTGAACCGGAGTGTACAATAGGCATTACTGCATCTGTAAGATCGTTGGCCTCGTGGCCTAATGGATAAGGCGTCTGACTTCGAATCAGAAGATTGCGAGTTCGAGTCTCGTCGGGGTCGTATTACAGCTCTTTTTATACAAAACTGAAAAGCGCTACAGTCAGCACAACCTTATTTCCCTCCCTCATCTATTAAAATGACAATGAGCAATGTTTTTTGGATGGAAAATAACATTTCAGTGGACACTGGGCATTGCAAAGTAAAGGATCAATCTAATTGACCATATACAAAAGGACTGTGTTATCTGTTAAAATGACAATGGGCAATGTTTTTCAGATGGAAAATACCATTTCAATGGACACTGAGCATTCAAAAGTAGATTTTTATCTTGGTGACCAGAAGCAAAAGGAATGTTTGAACCGGAGTGTACAATAGGCATTACTGCGTCTGTAAGATCGTTGGCCTCGTGGCCTAATGGATAAGGCGTCTGACTTCGAATCAGAAGATTGCGAGTTCGAGTCTCGTCGGGGTCTTAGTACAACTCTTTTTATACAAAATTGAAAAGCGCTACAGTCAGCACAACCTTATTTCCCTCTCTCATCTATTAAAATGACAATGAGCAATGTTTTTTGGATTGAAAATAACATTTCAGTGGACACTGGGCATTCAAAAGTAAGGTATTTATCTTGGTGACCAGAGAAAGAAAGCATGTTTTGATCCGCAGTGTACAATAGGCATTACTGCGTCTGTAAGATCGTTGGCCTCGTGGCCTAATGGATAAGGCGTCTGACTTCGAATCAGAAGATTGCGAGTTCGAGTGTCGTCGGGGTCGTAGTACAAGTGTTTTTATACAAAATTGAAAAGCGCTACAGTCAGCACAACCTTATTTCCCTCCCTCATCTATTAAAATGACAATGAGCAATGTTTTTTGGATGGAAAATAACATTTCAGTGGACACTGGGCATTCCAAAGTAGAGGATCTGTCTAATTGACCATATACAAAAGGACTGTGTTATCTGTCAAAATGACAATGGGCAATGTTTTTCAGATGGAAAATACCATTTCAATGGACACTGAGCATTCAAAAGTAGATTTTTTATCTTGGTGACCAGAAGCAAAAGGAATGTTTGAACCGGAGTGTACAATAGGCATTACTGCGTCTGTAAGATCGTTGGCCTCGTGGCCTAATGGATAAGGCGTCTGACTTCGAATCAGAAGATTGCGAGTTCGAGTCTCGTCGGGGTCGTAGTACAAGTCTTTTTATACAAAATTGAAAAGCGCTACAGTCAGCACAACCTTATTTCCCTCTCTCATCTATTAAAATGACAATGAGCAATGTTTTTTGGATGGAAAATAACATTTCAGTGGACACTGGGCATTCAAAAGTAAGGTATTTATGTTGGTGACCAGAGAAAGAAAGAATGTTTTGATCCGCAGTGTACAATAGGCATTACTGCGTCTGTAAGATCGTTGGCCTCGTGGCCTAATGGATAAGGCGTCTGACTTCGAATCAGAAGATTGCGAGTTCGAGTCTCGTCGGGGTCTTAGTACAACTCTTTTTATACAAAATTGAAAAGCGCTACAGTCAGCACAACCTTATTTCCCTCCCTCATCTATTAAAATGACAATGAGCAATGTTTTTTGGATGGAAAATAACATTTCAGTGGACACTGGGCATTCCAAAGTAGAGGATCTATCTAATTGACCATATACAAAAGGACTGTGTTATCTGTTAAAATGACAATGGGCAATGTTTTTCAGATGGAAAATACCATTTCAATGGACACTGAGCATTCAAAAGTAGATTTTTTATCTTGGTGACCAGAAGCAAAAGGAATGTTTGAACCGGAGTGTACAATAGGCATTACTGCGTCTGTAAGATCGTTGGCCTCGTGGCCTAATGGATAAGGCGTCTGACTTCGAATCAGAAGATTGCGAGTTCGAGTCTCGTCGGGGTCTTAGTACAACTCTTTTTATACAAAATTGAAAAGCGCTACAGTCAGCACAACCTTATTTCCCTCCCTCATCTATTAAAATGACAATGAGCAATGTTTTTGGATGGAAAATAACATTTCAGTGGACACTGGGCATTCCAAAGTAGAGGATCTATCTAATTGACCATATACAAAAGGACTGTGTTATCTGTTAAAATGACAATGGGCAATGTTTTTCAGAAGGAAAATACCATTTCAATGGACACTGAGCATTCAAAAGTAGATTTTTTATCTTGGTGACCAGAAGCAAAAGGAATGTTTGAACCGGAGTGTACAATAGGCATTACTGCGTCTGTAAGATCGTTGGCCTCGTGGCCTAATGGATAAGGCGTCTGAGTTCGAATCAGAAGATTGCGAGTTCGAGTCTCGTCGGGGTCTTAGTACAACTCTTTTTATACAAAATTGAAAAGCGCTACAGTCAGCACAACCTTATTTCCCTCTCTCATCTACTAAAATGACAATGAGCAATGTTTTTTGGATTGAAAATAACATTTCAGTGGACACTGGGCATTCAAAAGTAAGGTATTTATCTTGGTGACCAGAGAAAGAAAGAATGTTTTGATCCGCAGTGTACAATAGGCATTACTGCGTCTGTAAGATCGTTGGCCTCGTGGCCTAATGGATAAGGCGTCTGACTTCGAATCAGAAGATTGCGAGTTCGAGTCTCGTCGGGGTCTTAGTACAACTCTTTTTATACAAAATTGAAAAGCGCTACAGTCAGCACAACCTTATTTCCCTCCCTCATCTATTAAAATGACAATGAGCAATGTTTTTGGATGGAAAATAACATTTCAGTGGACACTGGGCATTCCAAAGTAGAGGATCTATCTAATTGACCATATACAAAAGGACTGTGTTATCTGTTAAAATGACAATGGGCAATGTTTTTCAGATGGAAAATACCATTTCAATGGACACTGGGCATTCCAAAGTAGATTTTTTATCTTGGTGACCAGAAGCAAAAGGAATGTTTGAACCGGAGTGTACAATAGGCATTACTGCATCTGTAAGATCGTTGGCCTCGTGGCCTAATGGATAAGGCGTCTGACTTCGAATCAGAAGATTGAGAGTTCGAGTCTCGTCGGGGTCGTAGTACAACTCTTTTTATACAAAATTGAAACGCGCTACAGTCAGCACAACCTTATTTCCCTCTCTCATCTATTAAAATGACAATGAGCAATGTTTTTTGGATGGAAAATAACATTTCAGTGGACACTGGGCATTCAAAAGTAAGGTATTTATCTTGGTGATCAGAGAAAGAAAGAATGTTTTGATCCGCAGTGTACAATAGGCATTACTGCGTCTGTAAGACCGTTGGCCTCGTGGCCTAATGGATAAGGCGTCTGACTTCGAATCAGAAGATTGCGAGTTCGAGTCTCGTCGGGGTCGTAGTACAACTCTTTTTATACAAAATTGAAAAGCGCTACAGTCAGCACAACCTTATTTCCCTCCCTCATCTATTAAAATGACAATGAGCAATGTTTTTGGATGGAAAATAACATTTCAGTGGACACTGGGCATTCCAAAGTAGAGGATCTATCTAATTGACCATATACAAAAGGACTGTGTTATCTGTTAAAATGACAATGGGCAATGTTTTTCAGATGGAAAATACCATTTCAATGGACACTGAGCATTCAAAAGTAGATTTTTTATCTTGGTGACCAGAAGCAAAAGGAATGTTTGAACCGGAGTGTACAATAGGCATTACTGCGTCTGTAAGATCGTTGGCCTCGTGGCCTAATGGATAAGGCGTCTGACTTCGAATCAGAAGATTGCGAGTTCGAGTCTCGTCGGGGTCGTATTACAACTCTTTTTATACAAAATTGAAAAGCGCTACAGTCAGCACAACCTTATTTCCCTCTCTCATCTATTAAAATGACAATGAGCAATGTTTTTTGGATGGAAAATAACATTCCAGTGGACACTGGGCATTCAAAAGTAAGGTATTTATCTTGGTGACCAGAGAAAGAAAGAATGTTTTGATCCGCAGTGTACAATAGGCATTACTGCGTCTGTAAGATCGTTGGCCTCGTGGCCTAATGGATAAGGCGTCTGACTTCGAATCAGAAGATTTCGAGTTCGAGTCTCGTCGGGGTCGTAGTACAACTCTTTTTATACAAAATTGAAAAGGGCTACAGTCAGCACAACCTTATTTCCCTCCCTCATCTATTAAAATGACAATGAGCAATGTTTTTTGGATGGAAAATAACATTTCAGTGGACACTGGGCATTCCAAAGTAGAGGATCTGTCTAATTGACCATATACAAAAGGACTGTGTTATCTGTCAAAATGACAATGGGCAATGTTTTTCAGATGGAAAATACCATTTCAATGGACACTGAGCATTCAAAAGTAGATTTTTTATCTTGGTGACCAGAAGCAAAAGGAATGTTTGAACCGGAGTGTACAATAGGCATTACTGCATCTGTAAGATCGTTGGCCTCGTGGCCTAATGGATAAGGCGTCTGACTTCGAATCAGAAGATTGCGAGTTCGAGTCTCGTCGGGGTCGTAGTACAACTCTTTTTATACAAAATTGAAAAGCGCTACAGTCAGCACAACCTTATTTCCCTCTCTCATCTATTAAAATGACAATGAGCAATGTTTTTTGGATGGAAAATAACATTTCAGAGGACACTGGGCATTCAAAAGTAAGGTATTTATCTTGGTGACCAGAGAAAGAAAGAATGTTTTGATCCGCAGTGTACAATAAGCATTACTGCGTCTGTAAGATCGTTGGCCTCGTGGCCTAATGGATAAGGCGTCTGACTTCGAATCAGAAGATTGCGAGTTCGAGTCTCGTCGGGGTCGTAGTACAACTCTTTTTATACAAAATTGAAACGCGCTACAGTCAGCACAACCTTATTTCCCTCCCTCATCTATTAAAATGACAATGAGTAATGTTTTTGGATGGAAAATAACATTTCAGTGGACACTGGGCATTCCAAAGTAGAGGATCTATCTAATTGACCATATACAAAAGGACTGTGTTATCTGTTAAAATGACAATGGGCAATGTTTTTCAGATGGAAAATACCATTTCAATGGACACTGAGCATTCAAAAGTAGATTTTTTATCTTGGTGACCAGAAGCAAAAGGAATGTTTGAACCGGAGTGTACAATAGGCATTACTGCGTCTGTAAGATCGTTGGCCTCGTGGCCTAATGGATAAGGCGTCTGACTTCGAATCAGAAGATTGCGAGTTCGAGTGTCGTCGGGGTCGTATTACAACTCTTTTTATACAAAATTGAAAAGCGCTACAGTCAGCACAACCTTATTTCCCTCTCTCATCTATTAAAATGACAATGAGCAATGTGTTTTGGATTGAAAATAACATTCCAGTTCACACTGGGCATTCAAAAGTAAGGTATTTATCTTGGTGACCAGAGAAAGAAAGAATGTTTTGATCCGCAGTGTACAATAGGCATTACTGCGTCTGTAAGATCGTTGGCCTCGTGGCCTAATGGATAAGGCGTCTGACTTCGAATCAGAAGATTGCGAGTTCGAGTCTCGTCGGGGTCTTAGTACAACTCTTTTTATACAAAATTGAAAAGCGCTACAGTCAGCACAACCGTATTTCCCTCCCTCATCTATTAAAATGACAATGAGCAATGTTTTTTGGATGGAAAATAACATTTCAGTGGACACTGGGCATTCCAAAGTAGAGGATCTGTCTAATTGACCATATACAAAAGGACTGTGTTATCTGTCAAAATGACAATGGGCAATGTTTTTCAGATGGAAAATACCATTTCAATGGACACTGAGCATTCAAAAGTAGATTTTTTATCTTGGTGACCAGAAGCAAAAGGAATGTTTGAACCGGAGTGTACAATAGGCATTACTGCATCTGTAAGATCGTTGGCCTCGTGGCCTAATGGATAAGGCGTCTGACTTCGAATCAGAAGATTGCGAGTTCGAGTCTCGTCGGGGTCGTAGTACAACTCTTTTTATACAAAATTGAAACGCGCTACAGTCAGCACAACCTTATTTCCCTCTCTCATCTATTAAAATGACAATGAGCAATGTTTTTTGGATGGAAAATAACATTTCAGAGGACACTGGGCATTCAAAAGTAAGGTATTTATCTTGGTGACCAGAGAAAGAAAGAATGTTTTGATCCGCAGTGTACAATAAGCATTACTGCGTCTGTAAGATCGTTGGCCTCGTGGCCTAATGGATAAGGCGTCTGACTTCGAATCAGAAGATTGCGAGTTCGAGTCTCGTCGGGGTCGTAGTACAGCTCTTTTTATACAAAATTGAAAAGCGCTACAGTCAGCACAACCTTATTTCCCTCCCTCATCTATTAAAATGACAATGAGCAATGTTTTTGGATGGAAAATAACACTTCAGTGGACACTGGGCATTCCAAAGTAGAGGATCTATCTAATTGACCATATACAAAAGGACTGTGTTATCTGTTAAAATGACAATGGGCAATGTTTTTCAGATGGAAAATACCATTTCAATGGACACTGAGCATTCAAAAGTAGATTTTTTATCTTGGTGACCAGAAGCAAAAGGAATGTTTGAACCGGAGTGTACAATAGGCATTACTGCGTCTGTAAGATCGTTGGCCTCGTGGCCTAATGGATAAGGCGTCTGATTTCGAATGAGAAGATTGCGAGTTCGAGTCTCGTCGGGGTCGTATTACAACTCTTTTTATACAAAATTGAAAAGCGCTACAGTCAGCACAACCTTATTTCCCTCTCTCATCTATTAAAATGACAATGAGCAATGTGTTTTGGATTGAAAATAACATTTCAGTGGACACTGGGCATTCAAAAGTAAGGTATTTATCTTGGTGACCAGAGAAAGAAAGAATGTTTTGATCCGCAGTGTACAATAGGCATTACTGCGTCTGTAAGATCGTTGGCCTCGTGGCCTAATGGATAAGGCGTCTGACTTCGAATCAGAAGATTGCGAGTTCGAGTCTCGTCGGGGTCTTAGTACAACTCTTTTTATACAAAATTGAAAAGCGCTACAGTCAGCACAACCGTATTTCCCTCCCTCATCTATTAAAATGACAATGAGCAATGTTTTTGGATGGAAAATAACATTTCAGTGGACACTGGGCATTCCAAAGTAGAGGATCTATCTAATTGACCATATACAAAAGGACTGTGTTATCTGTTAAAATGACAATGGGCAATGTTTTTCAGATGGAAAATACCATTTCAATGGACACTGAGCATTCAAAAGTAGATTTTTTATCTTGGTGACCAGAAGCAAAAGGAATGTTTGAACCGGAGTGTACAATAGGCATTACTGCGTCTGTAAGATCGTTGGCCTCGTGGCCTAATGGATAAGGCGTCTGACTTCGAATCAGAAGATTGCGAGTTCGAGTCTCGTCGGGGTCGTATTACAAGTCTTTTTATACAAAATTGAAAAGCGCTACAGTCAGCACAACCTTATTTCCCTCCCTCATCTATTAAAATGACAATGAGCAATGTTTTTTGGATGGAAAATAACATTTCAGTGGACACTGGGCATTCCAAAGTAGAGGATCTGTCTAATTGACCATATACAAAAGGACTGTGTTATCTGTTAAAATGACAATGGGCAATGTTTTTCAGATGGAAAATACCATTTCAATGGACACTGAGCATTCAAAAGTAGATTTTTTATCTTGGTGACCAGAAGCAAAAGGAATGTTTGAACCGGAGTGTACAATAGGCATTACTGCATCTGTAAGATCGTTGGCCTCGTGGCCTAATGGATAAGGCGTCTGACTTCGAATCAGAAGATTGCGAGTTCGAGTCTCGTCGGGGTCGTATTACAACTCTTTTTATACAAAACTGAAAAGCGCTACAGTCAGCACAACCTTATTTCCCTCCCTCATCTATTAAAATGACAATGAGCAATGTTTTTTGGATTGAAAATAACATTTCAGTGGACACTGGGCATGGCAAAGTAAAGGATCAATCTAATTGACCATATACAAAAGGACTGTGTTATCTGTTAAAATGACAATGGGCAATGTTTTTCAGATGGAAAATACCATTTCAATGGACACTGAGCATTCAAAAGTAGATTTTTATCTTGGTGACCAGAAGCAAAAGGAATGTTTGAACCGGAGTGTACAATAGGCATTACTGCGTCTGTAAGATCGTTGGCCTCGTGGCCTAATGGATAAGGCGTCTGACTTCGAATCAGAAGATTGCGAGTTCGAGTGTCGTCGGGGTCGTAGTACAAGTGTTTTTATACAAAATTGAAAAGCGCTACAGTCAGCACAACCTTATTTCCCTCCCTCATCTATTAAAATGACAATGAGCAATGTTTTTTGGATGGAAAATAACATTTCAGTGGACACTGGGCATTCAAAAGTAAGGTATTTATCTTGGTGACCAGAGAAAGAAAGAATGTTTTGATCCGCAGTGTGAAATAGGCATTACTGCGTCTGTAAGATCGTTGGCCTCGTGGCCTAATGGATAAGGCGTCTGACTTCGAATCAGAAGATTGCGAGTTCGAGTCTCGTCGGGGTCGTAGTACAACTCTTTTTATACCAAATTGAAAAGCGCTACAGTCAGCACAACCTTATTTCCCTCCCTCATCTATTAAAATGACAATGAGCAATGTTTTTTGGATGGAAAATAACATTTCAGTGGACACTGGGCATTCCAAAGTAGAGGATCTGTCTAATTGACCATATACAAAAGGACTGTGTTATCTGTTAAAATGACAATGGGCAATGTTTTTCAGATGGAAAATACCATTTCAATGGACACTGAGCATTCAAAAGTAGATTTTTCATCTTGGTGACCAGAAGCAAAAGGAATGTTTGAACCGGAGTGTACAATAGGCATTACTGCATCTGTAAGATCGTTGGCCTCGTGGCCTAATGGATAAGGCGTCTGACTTCGAATCAGAAGATTGCGAGTTCGAGTCTCGTCGGGGTCGTAGTACAACTCTTTTTATACAAAATTGAAAAGCGCTACAGTCAGCACAACCTTATTTCCCTCCCTCATCTATTAAAATGACAATGAGCAATGTTTTTTGGATTGAAAATAACATTTCAGTGGACACTGGGCATTGCAAAGTAAAGGATCAATCTAATTGACCATATACAAAAGGACTGTGTTATCTGTTAAAATGACAATGGGCAATGTTTTTCAGATGGAAAATACCATTTCAATGGACACTGAGCATTCAAAAGTAGATTTTTATCTTGGTGACCAGAAGCAAAAGGAATGTTTGAACCGGAGTGTACAATAGGCATTACTGCGTCTGTAAGATCGTTGGCCTCGTGGCCTAATGGATAAGGCGTCTGACTTCGAATCAGAAGATTGCGAGTTCGAGTGTCGTCGGGGTCGTAGTACAAGTGTTTTTATACAAAATTGAAAAGCGCTACAGTCAGCACAACCTTATTTCCCTCCCTCATCTATTAAAATGACAATGAGCAATGTTTTTTGGATGGAAAATAACATTTCAGTGGACACTGGGCATTCCAAAGTAGAGGATCTGTCTAATTGACCATATACAAAAGGACTGTGTTATCTGTTAAAATGACAATGGGCAATGTTTTTCAGATGGAAAATACCATTTCAATGGACACTGAGCATTCAAAAGTAGATTTTTTATCTTGGTGACCAGAAGCAAAAGGAATGTTTGAACCGGAGTGTACAATAGGCATTACTGCGTCTGTAAGATCGTTGGCCTCGTGGCCTAATGGATAAGGCGTCTGACTTCGAATCAGAAGATTGCGAGTTCGAGTCTCGTCGGGGTCGTAGTACAACTCTTTTTATACAAAATTGAAAAGCGCTACAGTCAGCACAACCTTATTTCCCTCTCTCATCTATTAAAATGACAATGAGCAATGTTTTTTGGATGGAAAATAACATTTCAGTGGACACTGGGCATTCAAAAGTAAGGTATTTATCTTGGTGACCAGAGAAAGAAAGAATGTTTTGATCCGCAGTGTACAATAGGCATTACTGCGTCTGTAAGATCGTTGGCCTCGTGGCCTAATGGATAAGGCGTCTGACTTCGAATCAGAAGATTGCGAGTTCGAGTCTCGTCGGGGTCTTAGTACAACTCTTTTTATACAAAATTGAAAAGCGCTACAGTCAGCACAACCTTATTTCCCTCCCTCATCTATTAAAATGACAATGAGCAATGTTTTTGGATGGAAAATAACATTTCAGTGGACACTGGGCATTCCAAAGTAGAGGATCTATCTAATTGACCATATACAAAAGGACTGTGTTATCTGTTAAAATGACAATGGGCAATGTTTTTCAGATGGAAAATACCATTTCAATGGACACTGAGCATTCAAAAGTAGATTTTTTATCTTGGTGACCAGAAGCAAAAGGAATGTTTGAACCGGAGTGTACAATAGGCATTACTGCGTCTGTAAGATCGTTGGCCTCGTGGCCTAATGGATAAGGCGTCTGACTTCGAATCAGAAGATTGCGAGTTCGAGTCTCGTCGGGGTCGTATTACAACTCTTTTTATACAAAATTGAAAAGCGGTACAGTCAGCACAACCTTATTTCCCTCTCTCATCTATTAAAATGACAATGAGCAATGTTTTTTGGATTGAAAATAACATTCCAGTGGTCACTGGGCATTCAAAAGTAAGGTATTTATCTTGGTGACCAGAGAAAGAAAGAATGTTTTGATCCGCAGTGTACAATAGGCATTACTGCGTCTGTAAGATCGTTGGCCTCGTGGCCTAATGGATAAGGCGTCTGACTTCGAATCAGAGGATTGCGAGTTCGAGTCTCGTCGGGGTCGTAGTACAAGTCTTTTTATACAAAATTGAAAAGCGCTACAGTCAGCACAACCTTATTTCCCTCCCTCTTCTATTAAAATGACAATGAGCAATGTTTTTTGGATGGAAAATAACATTTCAGTGGACACTGGGCATTCCAAAGTAGAGGATCTGTCTTTTTGACCATATACAAAAGGACTGTGTTATCTGTTAAAATGACAATGGGCAATGTTTTTCAGATGGAAAATACCATTTCAATGGACACTGAGCATTCAAAAGTAGATTTTTTATCTTGGTGACCAGAAGCAAAAGGAATGTTTGAACCGGAGTGTACAATAGGCATTACTGCATCTGTAAGATCGTTGGCCTCGTGGCCTAATGGATAAGGCGTCTGACTTCGAATCAGAAGATTGCGAGTTCGAGTCTCGTCGGGGTCGTATTACAACTCTTTTTATACCAAATTGAAAAGCGCTACAGTCAGCACAACCTTATTTCCCTCCCTCATCTATTAAAATGACAATGAGCAATGTTTTTTGGATTGAAAATAACATTTCAGTGGACACTGGGCATTGCAAAGTAAAGGATCAATCTAATTGACCATATACAAAAGGACTGTGTTATCTGTTAAAATGACAATGGGCAATGTTTTTCAGATGGAAAATACCATTTCAATGGACACTGAGCATTCAAAAGTAGATTTTTATCTTGGTGACCAGAAGCAAAAGGAATGTTTGAACCGGAGTGTACAATAGGCATTACTGCGTCTGTAAGATCGTTGGCCTCGTGGCCTAATGGATAAGGCGTCTGACTTCGAATCAGAAGATTGCGAGTTCGAGTGTCGTCGGGGTCGTAGTACAAGTGTTTTTATACAAAATTGAAAAGCGCTACAGTCAGCACAACCTTATTTCCCTCCCTCATCTATTAAAATGACAATGAGCAATGTTTTTTGGATGGAAAATAACATTTCAGTGGACACTGGGCATTCAAAAGTAAGGTATTTATCTTGGTGACCAGAGAAAGAAAGAATGTTTTGATCCGCAGTGTGAAATAGGCATTACTGCGTCTGTAAGATCGTTGGCCTCGTGGCCTAATGGATAAGGCGTCTGACTTCGAATCAGAAGATTGCGAGTTCGAGTCTCGTCGGGGTCGTAGTACAAGTCTTTTTATACCAAATTGAAAAGCGCTACAGTCAGCACAACCTTATTTCCCTCCCTCATCTATTAAAATGACAATGAGCAATGTTTTTTGGATGGAAAATAACATTTCAGTGGACACTGGGCATTCCAAAGTAGAGGATCTGTCTAACTGACCATATACAAAAGGACTGTGTTATCTGTTAAAATGACAATGGGCAATGTTTTTCAGATGGAAAATACCATTTCAATGGACACTGAGCATTCAAAAGTAGATTTTTTATCTTGGTGACCAGAAGCAAAAGGAATGTTTGAACCGGAGTGTACAATAGGCATTACTGCATCTGTAAGATCGTTGGCCTCGTGGCCTAATGGATAAGGCGTCTGACTTCGAATCAGAAGATTGCGAGTTCGAGTCTCGTCGGGGTCGTAGTACAACTCTTTTTATACAAAATTGAAAAGCGCTACAGTCAGCACAACCTTATTTCCCTCCCTCATCTATTAAAATGACAATGAGCAATGTTTTTTGGATTGAAAATAACATTTCAGTGGACACTGGGCATTGCAAAGTAAAGGATCAATCTAATTGACCATATACAAAAGGACTGTGTTATCTGTTAAAATGACAATGGGCAATGTTTTTCAGATGGAAAATACCATTTCAATGGACACTGAGCATTCAAAAGTAGATTTTTATCTTGGTGACCAGAAGCAAAAGGAATGTTTGAACCGGAGTGTAGAATAGGCATTACTGCGTCTGTAAGATCGTTGGCCTCGTGGCCTAATGGATAAGGCGTCTGACTTCGAATCAGAAGATTGCGAGTTCGAGTGTCGTCGGGGTCGTAGTACAAGTGTTTTTATACAAAATTGAAAAGCGCTACAGTCAGCACAACCTTATTTCCCTCCCTCATCTATTAAAATGACAATGAGCAATGTTTTTTGGATGGAAAATAACATTTCAGTGGACACTGGGCATTCCAAAGTAGAGGATCTGTCTAATTGACCATATACAAAAGGACTGTGTTATCTGTCAAAATGACAATGGGCAATGTTTTTCAGATGGAAAATACCATTTCAATGGACACTGAGCAATCAAAAGTAGATTTTTTATCTTGGTGACCAGAAGCAAAAGGAATGTTTGAACCGGAGTGTAGAATAGGCATTACTGCGTCTGTAAGATCGTTGGCCTCGTGGCCTAATGGATAAGGCGTCTGACTTCGAATCAGAAGATTGCGAGGTCGAGTCTCGTCGGGGTCGTAGTACAACTCTTTTTATACAAAATTGAAAAGCGCTACAGTCAGCACAACCTTATTTCCCTCTCTCATCTATTAAAATGACAATGAGCAATGTTTTTTGGATTGAAAATAACATTTCAGTGGACACTGGGCATTCAAAAGTAAGGTATTTATCTTGGTGACCAGAGAAAGAAAGAATGTTTTGATCCGCAGTGTACAATAGGCATTACTGCGTCTGTAAGATCGTTGGCCTCGTGGCCTAATGGATAAGGCGTCTGACTTCGAATCAGAAGATTGCGAGTTCGAGTCTCGTCGGGGTCTTAGTACAACTCTTTTTATACAAAATTGAAAAGCGCTACAGTCAGCACAACCTTATTTCCCTCCCTCATCTATTAAAATGACAATGAGCAATGTTTTTGGATGGAAAATAACATTTCAGTGGACACTGGGCATTCCAAAGTAGAGGATCTATCTAATTGACCATATACAAAAGGACTGTGTTATCTGTTAAAATGACAATGGGCAATGTTTTTCAGATGGAAAATACCATTTCAATGGACACTGAGCATTCAAAAGTAGATTTTTTATCTTGGTGACCAGAAGCAAAAGGAATGTTTGAACCGGAGTGTACAATAGGCATTACTGCGTCTGTAAGATCGTTGGCCTCGTGGCCTAATGGATAAGGCGTCTGACTTCGAATCAGAAGATTGCGAGTTCGAGTCTCGTCGGGGTCGTATTACAACTCTTTTTATACAAAATTGAAAAGCGCTACAGTCAGCACAACCTTATTTCCCTCTCTCATCTATTAAAATGACAATGAGCAATGTTTTTTGGATTGAAAATAACATTCCAGTGGTCACTGGGCATTCAAAAGTAAGGTATTTATCTTGGTGACCAGAGAAAGAAAGAATGTTTTGATCCGCAGTGTACAATAGGCATTACTGCGTCTGTAAGATCGTTGGCCTCGTGGCCTAATGGATAAGGCGTCTGACTTCGAATCAGAGGATTGCGAGTTCGAGTCTCGTCGGGGTCGTAGTACAAGTCTTTTTATACAAAATTGAAAAGCGCTACAGTCAGCACAACCTTATTTCCCTCCCTCTTCTATTAAAATGACAATGAGCAATGTTTTTTGGATGGAAAATAACATTTCAGTGGACACTGGGCATTCCAAAGTAGAGGATCTGTCTTATTGACCATATACAAAAGGACTGTGTTATCTGTTAAAATGACAATGGGCAATGTTTTTCAGATGGAAAATACCATTTCAATGGACACTGAGCATTCAAAAGTAGATTTTTTATCTTGGTGACCAGAAGCAAAAGGAATGTTTGAACCGGAGTGTACAATAGGCATTACTGCATCTGTAAGATCGTTGGCCTCGTGGCCTAATGGATAAGGCGTCTGACTTCGAATCAGAAGATTGCGAGTTCGAGTCTCGTCGGGGTCGTATTACAACTCTTTTTATACAAAATTGAAAAGCGCTACAGTCAGCACAACCTTATTTCCCTCCCTCATCTATTAAAATGACAATGAGCAATGTTTTTTGGATTGAAAATAACATTTCAGTGGACACTGGGCATTGCAAAGTAAAGGATCTATCTAATTGACCATATACAAAAGGACTGTGTTATCTGTTAAAATGACAATGGGCAATGTTTTTCAGATGGAAAATACCATTTCAATGGACACTGAGCATTCAAAAGTAGATTTTTTATCTTGGTGACCAGAAGCAAAAGGAATGTTTGAACCGGAGTGTACAATAGGCATTACTGCATCTGTAAGATCGTTGGCCTCGTGGCCTAATGGATAAGGCGTCTGACTTCGAATCAGAAGATTGCGAGTTCGAGTCTCGTCGGGGTCGTATTACAACTCTTTTTATACAAAATTGAAAAGCGCTACAGTCAGCACAACCTTATTTCCCTCCCTCATCTATTAAAATGACAATGAGCAATGTTTTTTGGATTGAAAATAACATTTCAGTGGACACTGGGCATTGCAAAGTAAAGGATCAATCTAATTGACCATATACAAAAGGACTGTGTTATCTGTTAAAATGACAATGGGCAATGTTTTTCAGATGGAAAATACCATTTCAATGGACACTGAGCATTCAAAAGTAGATTTTTTATCTTGGTGACCAGAAGCAAAAGGAATGTTTGAACCGGAGTGTACAATAGGCATTACTGCGTGTGTAAGATCGTTGGCCTCGTGGCCTAATGGATAAGGCGTCTGACTTCGAATCAGAAGATTGCGAGTTCGAGTCTCGTCGGGGTCGTATTACAACTCTTTTTATACAAAATTGAAAAGCGCTACAGTCAGCACAACCTTATTTCCCTCTCTCATCTATTAAAATGACAATGAGCAATGTTTTTTGGATTGAAAATAACATTCCAGTGGTCACTGGGCATTCAAAAGTAAGGTATTTATCTTGGTGACCAGAGAAAGAAAGAATGTTTTGATCCGCAGTGTACAATAGACATTACTGCGTCTGTAAGATCGTTGGCCTCGTGGCCTAATGGATAAGGCGTCTGACTTCGAATCAGAGGATTGCGAGTTCGAGTCTCGTCGGGGTCGTAGTACAAGTCTTTTTATACAAAATTGAAAAGCGCTACAGTCAGCACAACCTTATTTCCCTCCCTCTTCTATTAAAATGACAATGAGCAATGTTTTTTGGATGGAAAATAACATTTCAGTGGACACTGGGCATTCCAAAGTAGAGGATCTGTCTTATTGACCATATACAAAAGGACTGTGTTATCTGTTAAAATGACAATGGGCAATGTTTTTCAGATGGAAAATACCATTTCAATGGACACTGAGCATTCAAAAGTAGATTTTTTATCTTGGTGACCAGAAGCAAAAGGAATGTTTGAACCGGAGTGTACAATAGGCATTACTGCATCTGTAAGATCGTTGGCCTCGTGGCCTAATGGATAAGGCGTCTGACTTCGAATCAGAAGATTGCGAGTTCGAGTCTCGTCGGGGTCGTATTACAACTCTTTTTATACAAAATTGAAAAGCGCTACAGTCAGCACAACCTTATTTCCCTCCCTCATCTATTAAAATGACAATGAGCAATGTTTTTTGGATTGAAAATAACATTTCAGTGGACACTGGGCATTGCAAAGTAAAGGATCAATCTAATTGACCATATACAAAAGGACTGTGTTATCTGTTAAAATGACAATGGGCAATGTTTTTCAGATGGAAAATACCATTTCAATGGACACTGAGCATTCAAAAGTAGATTTTTTATCTTGGTGACCAGAAGCAAAAGGAATGTTTGAACCGGAGTGTACAATAGGCATTACTGCGTCTGTAAGATCGTTGGCCTCGTGGCCTAATGGATAAGGCGTCTGACTTCGAATCAGAAGATTGCGAGTTCGAGTCTCGTCGGGGTCGTATTACAACTCTTTTTATACAAAATTGAAAAGCGGTACAGTCAGCACAACCTTATTTCCCTCTCTCATCTATTAAAATGACAATGAGCAATGTTTTTTGGATTGAAAATAACATTCCAGTGGTCACTGGGCATTCAAAAGTAAGGTATTTATCTTGGTGACCAGAGAAAGAAAGAATGTTTTGATCCGCAGTGTACAATAGGCATTACTGCGTCTGTAAGATCGTTGGCCTCGTGGCCTAATGGATAAGGCGTCTGACTTCGAATCAGAGGATTGCGAGTTCGAGTCTCGTCGGGGTCGTAGTACAAGTCTTTTTATACAAAATTGAAAAGCGCTACAGTCAGCACAACCTTATTTCCTTCTCTCATCTATTAAAATGACAATGAGCAATGTTTTTTGGATGGAAAATAACATTTCAGTGGACACTGGGCATTCAAAAGTAAGGTATTTATCTTGGTGACCAGAGAAAGAAAGAATGTTTTGATCCGCAGTGTACAATAGGCATTACTGCGTCTGTAAGATCGTTGGCCTCGTGGCCTAATGGATAAGGCGTCTGACTTCGAATCAGAGGATTGCGAGTTCGAGTCTCGTCGGGGTCGTAGTACAAGTCTTTTTATACAAAATTGAAAAGCGCTACAGTCAGCACAACCTTATTTCCCTCTCTCATCTATTAAAATGACAATGAGCAATGTTTTTTGGATGGAAAATAACATTTCAGTGGACACTGGGCATTCAAAAGTAAGGTATTTATCTTGGTGACCAGAGAAAGAAAGAATGTTTTGATCCGCAGTGTACAATAGGCATTACTGCGTCTGTAAGATCGTTGGCCTCGTGGCCTAATGGATAAGGCGTCTGACTTCGAATCAGAAGATTGCGAGTTCGAGTCTCGTCGGCTTCTTAGTACAACTCTTTTTATACAAAATTGAAAAGCGCTACAGTCAGCACAACCTTATTTCCCTCCCTCATCTATTAAAATGACAATGAGCAATGTTTTTGGATGGAAAATAACATTTCAGTGGACACTGGGCATTCCAAAGTAGAGGATCTATCTAGTTGACCATATACAAAAGGACTGTGTTATCTGTTAAAATGACAATGGGCAATGTTTTTCAGATGGAAAATACCATTTCAATGGACACTGAGCATTCAAAAGTAGATTTTTTATCTTGGTGACCAGAAGCAAAAGGAATGTTTGAACCGGAGTGTACAATAGGCATTACTGCGTCTGTAAGATCGTTGGCCTCGTGGCCTAATGGATAAGGCGTCTGACTTCGAATCAGAAGATTGCGAGTTCGAGTCTCGTCGGGGTCGTATTACAACTCTTTTTATACAAAATTGAAAAGCGCTACAGTCAGCACAACCTTATTTCCCTCTCTCATCTATTAAAATGACAATGAGCAATGTTTTTTGGATTGAAAATAACATTCCAGTGGTCACTGGGCATTCAAAAGTAAGGTATTTATCTTGGTGACCAGAGAAAGAAAGAATGTTTTGATCCGCAGTGTACAATAGGCATTACTGCGTCTGTAAGATCGTTGGCCTCGTGGCCTAATGGATAAGGCGTCTGACTTCGAATCAGAGGATTGCGAGTTCGAGTCTCGTCGGGGTCGTAGTACAAGTCTTTTTATACAAAATTGAAAAGCGCTACAGTCAGCACAACCTTATTTCCCTCCCTCATCTATTAAAATGACAATGAGCAATGTTTTTTGGATGGAAAATAACATTTCAGTGGACACTGGGCATTCCAAAGTAGAGGATCTGTCTTATTGACCATATACAAAAGGACTGTGTTATCTGTTAAAATGACAATGGGCAATGTTTTTCAGATGGAAAATACCATTTCAATGGACACTGAGCATTCAAAAGTAGATTTTTTATCTTGGTGACCAGAAGCAAAAGGAATGTTTGAACCGGAGTGTACAATAGGCATTACTGCATCTGTAAGATCGTTGGCCTCGTGGCCTAATGGATAAGGCGTCTGACTTCGAATCAGAAGATTGCGAGTTCGAGTCTCGTCGGGGTCGTATTACAACTCTTTTTATACCAAATTGAAAAGCGCTACAGTCAGCACAACCTTATTTCCCTCCCTCATCTATTAAAATGACAATGAGCAATGTTTTTTGGATTGAAAATAACATTTCAGTGGACACTGGGCATTGCAAAGTAAAGGATCAATCTAATTGACCATATACAAAAGGACTGTGTTATCTGTTAAAATGACAATGGGCAATGTTTTTCAGATGGAAAATACCATTTCAATGGACACTGAGCATTCAAAAGTAGATTTTTATCTTGGTGACCAGAAGCAAAAGGAATGTTTGAACCGGAGTGTACAATAGGCATTACTGCGTCTGTAAGATCGTTGGCCTCGTGGCCTAATGGATAAGGCGTCTGACTTCGAATCAGAAGATTGCAAGTTCGAGTCTCGTCGGGGTCTTAGTACAACTCTTTTTATAAAAAATTGAAAAGCGCTACAGTCAGCACAACCTTATTTCCCTCTCTCATCTATTAAAATGACAATGAGCAATGTTTTTTGGATTGAAAATAACATTTCAGTGGACACTGGGCATTCAAAAGTAAGGTATTTATCTTGGTGACCAGAGAAAGAAAGAATGTTTTGATCCGCAGTGTACAATAGGCATTACTGCGTCTGTAAGATCGTTGGCCTCGTGGCCTAATGGATAAGGCGTCTGACTTCGAATCAGAAGATTGCGAGTTCGAGTCTCGTCGGGGTCTTAGTACAACTCTTTTTATACAAAATTGAAAAGCGCTACAGTCAGCACAACCTTATTTCCCTCCCTCATCTATTAAAATGACAATGAGCAATGTTTTTGGATGGAAAATAACATTTCAGTGGACACTGGGCATTCCAAAGTAGAGGATCTATCTAATTGACCATATACAAAAGGACTGTGTTATCTGTTAAAATGACAATGGGCAATGTTTTTCAGATGGAAAATACCATTTCAATGGACACTGAGCATTCAAAAGTAGATTTTTTATCTTGGTGACCAGAAGCAAAAGGAATGTTTGAACCGGAGTGTACAATAGGCATTACTGCGTCTGAAAGATCGTTGGCCTCGTGGCCTAATGGATAAGGCGTCTGACTTCGAATCAGAAGATTGCGAGTTCGAGTGTCGTCGGGGTCGTAGTACAAGTGTTTTTATACAAAATTGAAAAGCGCTACAGTCAGCACAACCTTATTTCCCTCCCTCATCTATTAAAATGACAATGAGCAATGTTTTTTGGATGGAAAATAACATTTCATTGGACACTGGGCATTCAAAAGTAAGGTATTTATCTTGGTGACCAGAGAAAGAAAGAATGTTTTGATCCGCAGTGTGAAATAGGCATTACTGCGTCTGTAAGATCGTTGGCCTCGTGGCCTAATGGATAAGGCGTCTGACTTCGAATCAGAAGATTGCGAGTTCGAGTCTCGTCGGGGTCGTAGTACAAGTCTTTTTATACAAAATTGAAAAGCGCTACAGTCAGCACAACCTTATTTCCCTCCCTCATCTATTAAAATGACAATGAGCAATGTTTTTTGGATGGAAAATAACATTTCAGTGGACACTGGGCATTCCAAAGTAGAGGATCTGTCTAATTGACCATATACAAAAGGACTGTGTTATCTGTTAAAATGACAATGGGCAATGTTTTTCAGATGGAAAATACCATTTCAATGGACACTGAGCATTCAAAAGTAGATTTTTTATCTTGGTGACCAGAAGCAAAAGGAATGTTTGAACCGGAGTGTACAATAGGCATTACTGCATCTGTAAGATCGTTGGCCTCGTGGCCTAATGGATAAGGCGTCTGACTTCGAATCAGAAGATTGCGAGTTCGAGTCTCGTCGGGGTCGTATTACAACTCTTTTTATACAAAATTGAAAAGCGCTACAGTCAGCACAACCTTATTTCCCTCCCTCATCTATTAAAATGACAATGAGCAATGTTTTTGGATGGAAAATAACATTTCAGTGGACACTGGGCATTCCAAAGTAGAGGATCTATCTAATTGACCATATACAAAAGGACTGTGTTATCTGTTAAAATGACAATGGGCAATGTTCTTCAGATGGAAAATACCATTTCAATGGACACTGAGCATTCAAAAGTAGATTTTTTATCTTGGTGACCAGAAGCAAAAGGAATGTTTGAACCGGAGTGTACAATAGGCATTACTGCGTCTGAAAGATCGTTGGCCTCGTGGCCTAATGGATAAGGCGTCTGACTTCGAATCAGAAGATTGCGAGTTCGAGTGTCGTCGGGGTCGTAGTACAAGTGTTTTTATACAAAATTGAAAAGCGCTACAGTCAGCACAACCTTATTTCCCTCCCTCATCTATTAAAATGACAATGAGCAATGTTTTTTGGATGGAAAATAACATTTCAGTGGACACTGGGCATTCAAAAGTAAGGTATTTATCTTGGTGACCAGAGAAAGAAAGAATGTTTTGATCCGCAGTGTGAAATAGGCATTACTGCGTCTGTAAGATCGTTGGCCTCGTGGCCTAATGGATAAGGCGTCTGACTTCGAATCAGAAGATTGCGAGTTCGAGTGTCGTCGGGGTCGTAGTACAAGTCTTTTTATACAAAATTGAAAAGCGCTACAGTCAGCACAACCTTATTTCCCTCCCTCATCTATTAAAATGACAATGAGCAATGTTTTTTGGATGGAAAATAACATTTCAGTGGACACTGGGCATTCCAAAGTAGAGGATCTGTCTAATTGACCATATACAAAAGGACTGTGTTATCTGTTAAAATGACAATGGGCAATGTTTTTCAGATGGAAAATACCATTTCAATGGACACTGAGCATTCAAAAGTAGATTTTTTATCTTGGTGACCAGAAGCAAAAGGAATGTTTGAACCGGAGTGTACAATAGGCATTACTGCATCTGTAAGATCGTTGGCCTCGTGGCCTAATGGATAAGGCGTCTGACTTCGAATCAGAAGATTGCGAGTTCGAGTCTCGTCGGGGTCGTATTACAACTCTTTTTATACAAAATTGAAAAGCGCTACAGTCAGCACAACCTTATTTCCCTCCCTCATCTATTAAAATGACAATGAGCAATGTTTTTTGGATGGAAAATAACATTTCAGTGGACACTGGGCATTGCAAAGTAAAGGATCAATCTAATTGACCATATACAAAAGGACTGTGTTATCTGTTAAAATGACAATGGGCAATGTTTTTCAGATGGAAAATACCATTTCAATGGACACTGAGCATTCAAAAGTAGATTTTTATCTTGGTGACCAGAAGCAAAAGGAATGTTTGAACCGGAGTGTACAATAGGCATTACTGCGTCTGTAAGATCGTTGGCCTCGTGGCCTAATGGATAAGGCGTCTGACTTCGAATCAGAAGATTGCGAGTTCGAGTGTCGTCGGGGTCGTAGTACAAGTGTTTTTATACAAAATTGAAAAGCGCTACAGTCAGCACAACCTTATTTCCCTCCCTCATCTATTAAAATGACAATGAGCAATGTTTTTTGGATGGAAAATAACATTTCAGTGGACACTGGGCATTCCAAAGTAGAGGATCTGTCTAATTGACCATATACAAAAGGACTGTGTTTTCTGTCAAAATGACAATGGGCAATGTTTTTCAGATGGAAAATACCATTTCAATGGACACTGAGCATTCAAAAGTAGATTTTTTATCTTGGTGACCAGAAGCAAAAGGAATGTTTGAACCGGAGTGTACAATAGGCATTACTGCGTCTGTAAGATCGTTGGCCTCGTGGCCTAATGGATAAGGCGTCTGACTTCGAATCAGAAGATTGCGAGTTCGAGTCTCGTCGGGGTCGTAGTACAACTCTTTTTATACAAAATTGAAAAGCGCTACAGTCAGCACAACCTTATTTCCCTCTCTCATCTATTAAAATGACAATGAGCAATGTTTTTTGGATGGAAAATAACATTTCAGTGGACACTGGGCATTCAAAAGTAAGGTATTTATCTTGGTGACCAGAGAAAGAAAGAATGTTTTGATCCGCAGTGTACAATAGGCATTACTGCGTCTGTAAGATCGTTGGCCTCGTGGCCTAATGGATAAGGCGTCTGACTTCGAATCAGAAGATTGCGAGTTCGAGTCTCGTCGGGGTCTTAGTACAACTCTTTTTATACAAAATTGAAAAGCGCTACAGTCAGCACAACCTTATTTCCCTCCCTCATCTATTAAAATGACAATGAGCAATGTTTTTGGATGGAAAATAACATTTCAGTGGACACTGGGCATTCCAAAGTAGAGGATCTATCTAATTGACCATATACAAAAGGACTGTGTTATCTGTTAAAATGACAATGGGCAATGTTTTTCAGATGGAAAATACCATTTCAATGGACACTGAGCATTCAAAAGTAGATTTTTTATCTTGGTGACCAGAAGCAAAAGGAATGTTTGAACCGGAGTGTACAATAGGCATTACTGCATCTGTAAGATCGTTGGCCTCGTGGCCTAATGGATAAGGCGTCTGACTTCGAATCAGAAGATTGCGAGTTCGAGTCTCGTCGGGGTCGTATTACAACTCTTTTTATACAAAATTGAAAAGCGCTACAGTCAGCACAACCTTATTTCCCTCTCTCATCTATTAAAATGACAATGAGCAATGTTTTTTGGATTGAAAATAACATTCCAGTGGACACTGGGCATTCAAAAGTAAGGTATTTATCTTGGTGACCAGAGAAAGAAAGAATGTTTTGATCCGCAGTGTACAATAGGCATTACTGCGTCTGTAAGATCGTTGGCCTCGTGGCCTAATGGATAAGGCGTCTGACTTCGAATCAGAGGATTGCGAGTTCGAGTCTCGTCGGGGTCGTAGTACAAGTCTTTTTATACAAAATTGAAAAGCGCTACAGTCAGCACAACCTTATTTCCCTCCCTCATCTATTAAAATGACAATGAGCAATGTTTTTTGGATGGAAAATAACATTTCAGTGGACACTGGGCATTCCAAAGTAGAGGATCTGTCTTATTGACCATATACAAAAGGACTGTGTTATCTGTTAAAATGACAATGGGCAATGTTTTTCAGATGGAAAATACCATTTCAATGGACACTGAGCATTCAAAAGTAGATTTTTTATCTTGGTGACCAGAAGCAAAAGGAATGTTTGAACCGGAGTGTACAATAGGCATTACTGCATCTGTAAGATCGTTGGCCTCGTGGCCTAATGGATAAGGCGTCTGACTTCGAATCAGAAGATTGCGAGTTCGAGTCTCGTCGGGGTCGTATTACAACTCTTTTTATACAAAATTGAAAAGCGCTACAGTCAGCACAACCTTATTTCCCTCCCTCATCTATTAAAATGACAATGAGCAATGTTTTTTGGATTGAAAATAACATTTCAGTGGACACTGGGCATTGCAAAGTAAAGGATCAATCTAATTGACCATATACAAAAGGACTGTGTTATCTGTTAAAATGACAATGGGCAATGTTTTTCAGATGGAAAATACCATTTCAATGGACACTGAGCATTCAAAAGTAGATTTTTATCTTGGTGACCAGAAGCAAAAGGAATGTTTGAACCGGAGTGTACAATAGGCATTACTGCGTCTGTAAGATCGTTGGCCTCGTGGCCTAATGGATAAGGCGTCTGACTTCGAATCAGAAGATTGCGAGTTCGAGTCTCGTCGGGGTCTTAGTACAACGCTTTTTATACAAAATTGAAAAGCGCTACAGTCAGCACAACCTTATTTCCCTCCCTCATCTATTAAAATGACAATGAGCAATGTTTTTGGATGGAAAATAACATTTCAGTGGACACTGGGCATTCCAAAGTAGAGGATCTATCTAATTGACCATATACAAAAGGACTGTGTTATCTGTTAAAATGACAATGGGCAATGTTTTTCAGATGGAAAATACCATTTCAATGGACACTGAGCATTCAAAAGTAGATTTTTTATCTTGGTGACCAGAAGCAAAAGGAATGTTTGAACCGGAGTGTACAATAGGCATTACTGCGTCTGTAAGATCGTTGGCCTCGTGGCCTAATGGATAAGGCGTCTGACTTCGAATCAGAAGATTGCGAGTTCGAGTGTCGTCGGGGTCGTAGTACAACTCTTTTTATACAAAATTGAAAAGCGGTACAGTCAGCACAACCTTATTTCCCTCTCTCATCTATTAAAATGACAATGAGCAATGTTTTTTGGATGGAAAATAACATTTCAGTGGACACTGGGCATTCAAAAGTAAGGTATTTATCTTGGTGACCAGAGAAAGAAAGAATGTTTTGATCCGCAGTGTACAATAGGCATTACTGCGTCTGTAAGATCGTTGGCCCCGTGGCCTAATGGATAAGGCGTCTGACTTCGAATCAGAAGATTGCGAGTTCGAGTCTCGTCGGGGTCTTAGTACAACTCTTTTTATACAAAATTGAAAAGCGCTACAGTCAGCACAACCTTATTTCCCTCCCTCATCTATTAAAATGACAATGAGCAATGTTTTTGGATGGAAAATAACATTTCAGTGGACACTGGGCATTCCAAAGTAGAGGATCTATCTAATTGACCATATACAAAAGGACTGTGTTATCTGTTAAAATGACAATGGGCAATGTTTTTCAGATGGAAAATACCATTTCAATGGACACTGAGCATTCAAAAGTAGATTTTTTATCTTGGTGACCAGAAGCAAAAGGAATGTTTGAACCGGAGTGTACAATAGGCATTACTGCATCTGTAAGATCGTTGGCCTCGTGGCCTAATGGATAAGGCGTCTGACTTCGAATCAGAAGATTGCGAGTTCGAGTCTCGTCGGGGTCGTATTACAACTCTTTTTATACAAAATTGAAAAGCGGTACAGTCAGCACAACCTTATTTCCCTCTCTCATCTATTAAAATGACAATGAGCAATGTTTTTTGGATTGAAAATAACATTCCAGTGGACACTGGGCATTCAAAAGTAAGGTATTTATCTTGGTGACCAGAGAAAGAAAGAATGTTTTGATCCGCAGTGTACAATAGGCATTACTGCGTCTGTAAGATCGTTGGCCTCGTGGCCTAATGGATAAGGCGTCTGACTTCGAATCAGAAGATTGCGAGTTCGAGTCTCGTCGGGGTCTTAGTACAACTCTTTTTATACAAAATTGAAAAGCGCTACAGTCAGCACAACCTTATTTCCCTCCCTCATCTATTAAAATGACAATGAGCAATGTTTTTGGATGGAAAATAACATTTCAGTGGACACTGGGCATTCCAAAGTAGAGGATCTATCTAATTGACCATATACAAAAGGACTGTGTTATCTGTTAAAATGACAATGGGCAATGTTTTTCAGATGGAAAATAC
This sequence comes from Haliotis asinina, assembly GCF_037392515.1. Lineage (NCBI taxonomy): Eukaryota > Metazoa > Mollusca > Gastropoda > Lepetellida > Haliotidae > Haliotis > Haliotis asinina. The sequence continues at coordinate 83,007,323 of NC_090282.1, forward strand.
CATTTCAATGGACACTGAGCATTCAAAAGTAGATTTTTTATCTTGGTGACCAGAAGCAAAAGGAATGTTTGAACCGGAGTGTACAATAGGCATTACTGCATCTGTAAGATCGTTGGCCTCGTGGCCTAATGGATAAGGCGTCTGACTTCGAATCAGAAGATTGCGAGTTCGAGTCTCGTCGGGGTCGTATTACAACTCTTTTTATACAAAATTGAAAAGCGGTACAGTCAGCACAACCTTATTTCCCTCTCTCATCTATTAAAATGACAATGAGCAATGTTTTTTGGATTGAAAATAACATTCCAGTGGACACTGGGCATTCAAAAGTAAGGTATTTATCTTGGTGACCAGAGAAAGAAAGAATGTTTTGATCCGCAGTGTACAATAGGCATTACTGCGTCTGTAAGATCGTTGGCCTCGTGGCCTAATGGATAAGGCGTCTGACTTCGAATCAGAAGATTGCGAGTTCGAGTCTCGTCGGGGTCGTAGTACAAGTCTTTTTATACAAAATTGAAAAGCGCTACAGTCAGCACAACCTTATTTCCCTCCCTCATCTATTAAAATGACAATGAGCAATGTTTTTTGGATGGAAAATAACATTTCAGTGGACACTGGGCATTCCAAAGTAGAGGATCTGTCTTATTGACCATATACAAAAGGACTGTGTTATCTGTTAAAATGACAATGGGCAATGTTTTTCAGATGGAAAATACCATTTCAATGGACACTGAGCATTCAAAAGTAGATTTTTTATCTTGGTGACCAGAAGCAAAAGGAATGTTTGAACCGGAGTGTACAATAGGCATTACTGCATATGTAAGATCGTTGGCCTCGTGGCCTAATGGATAAGGCGTCTGACTTCGAATCAGAAGATTGCGAGTTCGAGTCTCGTCGGGGTCGTAGTACAACTCTTTTTATACAAAATTGAAAAGCGGTACAGTCAGCACAACCTTATTTCCCTCTCTCATCTATTAAAATGACAATGAGCAATGTTTTTTGGATGGAAAATAACATTTCAGTGGACACTGGGCATTCAAAAGTAAGGTATTTATCTTGGTGACCAGAGAAAGAAAGAATGTTTTGATCCGCAGTGTACAATAGGCATTACTGCGTCTGTAAGATCGTTGGCCTCGTGGCCTAATGGATAAGGCGTCTGACTTCGAATCAGAAGATTGCGAGTTCGAGTCTCGTCGGGGTCTTAGTACAACTCTTTTTATACAAAATTGAAAAGCGCTACAGTCAGCACAACCTTATTTCCCTCCCTCATCTATTAAAATGACAATGAGCAATGTTTTTGGATGGAAAATAACATTTCAGTGGACACTGGGCATTCCAAAGTAGAGGATCTATCTAATTGACCATATACAAAAGGACTGTGTTATCTGTTAAAATGACAATGGGCAATGTTTTTCAGATGGAAAATACCATTTCAATGGACACTGAGCATTCAAAAGTAGATTTTTTATCTTGGTGACCAGAAGCAAAAGGAATGTTTGAACCGGAGTGTACAATAGGCATTACTGCATCTGTAAGATCGTTGGCCTCGTGGCCTAATGGATAAGGTGTCTGACTTCGAATCAGAAGATTGCGAGTTCGAGTCTCGTCGGGGTCGTAGTACAACTCTTTTTATACAAAATTGAAAAGCGGTACAGTCAGCACAACCTTATTTCCCTCTCTCATCTATTAAAATGACAATGAGCAATGTTTTTTGGATTGAAAATAACATTCCAGTGGACACTGGGCATTCAAAAGTAAGGTATTTATCTTGGTGACCAGAGAAAGAAAGAATGTTTTGATCCGCAGTGTACAATAGGCATTACTGCGTCTGTAAGATCGTTGGCCTCGTGGCCTAATGGATAAGGCGTCTGACTTCGAATCAGAAGATTGCGAGTTCGAGTCTCGTCGGGGTCTTAGTACAACTCTTTTTATACAAAATTGAAAAGCGCTACAGTCAGCACAACCTTATTTCCCTCCCTCATCTATTAAAATGACAATGAGCAATGTTTTTGGATGGAAAATAACATTTCAGTGGACACTGGGCATTCCAAAGTAGAGGATCTATCTAATTGACCATATACAAAAGGACTGTGTTATCTGTTAAAATGACAATGGGCAATGTTTTTCAGATGGAAAATACCATTTCAATGGACACTGAGCATTCAAAAGTAGATTTTTTATCTTGGTGACCAGAAGCAAAAGGAATGTTTGAACCGGAGTGTACAATAGGCATTACTGCATCTGTAAGATCGTTGGCCTCGTGGCCTAATGGATAAGGCGTCTGACTTCGAATCAGAAGATTGCGAGTTCGAGTCTCGTCGGGGTCGTATTACAACTCTTTTTATACAAAATTGAAAAGCGGTACAGTCAGCACAACCTTATTTCCCTCTCTCATCTATTAAAATGACAATGAGCAATGTTTTTTGGATGGAAAATAACATTCCAGTGGACACTGGGCATTCAAAAGTAAGGTATTTATCTTGGTGACCAGAGAAAGAAAGAATGTTTTGATCCGCAGTGTACAATAGGCATTACTGCGTCTGTAAGATCGTTGGCCTCGTGGCCTAATGGATAAGGCGTCTGACTTCGAATCAGAGGATTGCGAGTTCGAGTCTCGTCGGGGTCGTAGTACAAGTCTTTTTATACAAAATTGAAAAGCGCTACAGTCAGCACAACCTTATTTCCCTCCCTCATCTATTAAAATGACAATGAGCAATGTTTTTTGGATGGAAAATAACATTTCAGTGGACACTGGGCATTCCAAAGTAGAGGATCTGTCTTATTGACCATATACAAAAGGACTGTGTTATCTGTTAAAATGACAATGGGCAATGTTTTTCAGATGGAAAATACCATTTCAATGGACACTGAGCATTCAAAAGTAGATTTTTTATCTTGGTGACCAGAAGCAAAAGGAATGTTTGAACCGGAGTGTACAATAGGCATTACTGCATATGTAAGATCGTTGGCCTCGTGGCCTAATGGATAAGGCGTCTGACTTCGAATCAGAAGATTGCGAGTTCGAGTCTCGTCGGGGTCGTAGTACAACTCTTTTTATACAAAATTGAAAAGCGGTACAGTCAGCACAACCTTATTTCCCTCTCTCATCTATTAAAATGACAATGAGCAATGTTTTTTGGATGGAAAATAACATTTCAGTGGACACTGGGCATTCAAAAGTAAGGTATTTATCTTGGTGACCAGAGAAAGAAAGAATGTTTTGATCCGCAGTGTACAATAGGCATTACTGCGTCTGTAAGATCGTTGGCCTCGTGGCCTAATGGATAAGGCGTCTGACTTCGAATCAGAAGATTGCGAGTTCGAGTCTCGTCGGGGTCTTAGTACAACTCTTTTTATACAAAATTGAAAAGCGCTACAGTCAGCACAACCTTATTTCCCTCCCTCATCTATTAAAATGACAATGAGCAATGTTTTTGGATGGAAAATAACATTTCAGTGGACACTGGGCATTCCAAAGTAGAGGATCTATCTAATTGACCATATACAAAAGGACTGTGTTATCTGTTAAAATGACAATGGGCAATGTTTTTCAGATGGAAAATACCATTTCAATGGACACTGAGCATTCAAAAGTAGATTTTTTATCTTGGTGACCAGAAGCAAAAGGAATGTTTGAACCGGAGTGTACAATAGGCATTACTGCATCTGTAAGATCGTTGGCCTCGTGGCCTAATGGATAAGGCGTCTGACTTCGAATCAGAAGATTGCGAGTTCGAGTCTCGTCGGGGTCGTATTACAACTCTTTTTATACAAAATTGAAAAGCGGTACAGTCAGCACAACCTTATTTCCCTCTCTCATCTATTAAAATGACAATGAGCAATGTTTTTTGGATTGAAAATAACATTCCAGTGGACACTGGGCATTCAAAAGTAAGGTATTTATCTTGGTGACCAGAGAAAGAAAGAATGTTTTGATCCGCAGTGTACAATAGGCATTACTGCGTCTGTAAGATCGTTGGCCTCGTGGCCTAATGGATAAGGCGTCTGACTTCGAATCAGAAGATTGCGAGTTCGAGTCTCGTCGGGGTCTTAGTACAACTCTTTTTATACAAAATTGAAAAGCGCTACAGTCAGCACAACCTTATTTCCCTCCCTCATCTATTAAAATGACAATGAGCAATGTTTTTGGATGGAAAATAACATTTCAGTGGACACTGGGCATTCCAAAGTAGAGGATCTATCTAATTGACCATATACAAAAGGACTGTGTTATCTGTTAAAATGACAATGGGCAATGTTTTTCAGATGGAAAATACCATTTCAATGGACACTGAGCATTCAAAAGTAGATTTTTTATCTTGGTGACCAGAAGCAAAAGGAATGTTTGAACCGGAGTGTACAATAGGCATTACTGCATCTGTAAGATCGTTGGCCTCGTGGCCTAATGGATAAGGCGTCTGACTTCGAATCAGAAGATTGCGAGTTCGAGTCTCGTCGGGGTCGTATTACAACTCTTTTTATACAAAATTGAAAAGCGGTACAGTCAGCACAACCTTATTTCCCTCTCTCATCTATTAAAATGACAATGAGCAATGTTTTTTGGATGGAAAATAACATTCCAGTGGACACTGGGCATTCAAAAGTAAGGTATTTATCTTGGTGACCAGAGAAAGAAAGAATGTTTTGATCCGCAGTGTACAATAGGCATTACTGCGTCTGTAAGATCGTTGGCCTCGTGGCCTAATGGATAAGGCGTCTGACTTCGAATCAGAGGATTGCGAGTTCGAGTCTCGTCGGGGTCGTAGTACAAGTCTTTTTATACAAAATTGAAAAGCGCTACAGTCAGCACAACCTTATTTCCCTCCCTCATCTATTAAAATGACAATGAGCAATGTTTTTTGGATGGAAAATAACATTTCAGTGGACACTGGGCATTCCAAAGTAGAGGATCTGTCTTATTGACCATATACAAAAGGACTGTGTTATCTGTTAAAATGACAATGGGCAATGTTTTTCAGATGGAAAATACCATTTCAATGGACACTGAGCATTCAAAAGTAGATTTTTTATCTTGGTGACCAGAAGCAAAAGGAATGTTTGAACCGGAGTGTACAATAGGCATTACTGCATATGTAAGATCGTTGGCCTCGTGGCCTAATGGATAAGGCGTCTGACTTCGAATCAGAAGATTGCGAGTTCGAGTCTCGTCGGGGTCGTATTACAACTCTTTTTATACAAAATTGAAAAGCGCTACAGTCAGCACAACCTTATTTCCCTCCCTCATCTATTAAAATGACAATGAGCAATGTTTTTTGGATTGAAAATAACATTTCAGTGGACACTGGGCATTGCAAAGTAAAGGATCAATCTAATTGACCATATACAAAAGGACTGTGTTATCTGTTAAAATGACAATGGGCAATGTTTTTCAGATGGAAAATACCATTTCAATGGACACTGAGCATTCAAAAGTAGATTTTTATCTTGGTGACCAGAAGCAAAAGGAATGTTTGAACCGGAGTGTACAATAGGCATTACTGCGTCTGTAAGATCGTTGGCCTCGTGGCCTAATGGATAAGGCGTCTGACTTCGAATCAGAAGATTGCGAGTTCGAGTCTCGTCGGGGTCTTAGTACAACGCTTTTTATACAAAATTGAAAAGCGCTACAGTCAGCACAACCTTATTTCCCTCCCTCATCTATTAAAATGACAATGAGCAATGTTTTTGGATGGAAAATAACATTTCAGTGGACACTGGGCATTCCAAAGTAGAGGATCTATCTAATTGACCATATACAAAAGGACTGTGTTATCTGTTAAAATGACAATGGGCAATGTTTTTCAGATGGAAAATACCATTTCAATGGACACTGAGCATTCAAAAGTAGATTTTTTATCTTGGTGACCAGAAGCAAAAGGAATGTTTGAACCGGAGTGTACAATAGGCATTACTGCGTCTGTAAGATCGTTGGCCTCGTGGCCTAATGGATAAGGCGTCTGACTTCGAATCAGAAGATTGCGAGTTCGAGTGTCGTCGGGGTCGTAGTACAAGTGTTTTTATACAAAATTGAAAAGCGCTACAGTCAGCACAACCTTATTTCCCTCCCTCATCTATTAAAATGACAATGAGCAATGTTTTTTGGATGGAAAATAACATTTCAGTGGACACTGGGCATTCCAAAGTAGAGGATCTGTCTAATTGACCATATACAAAAGGACTGTGTTTTCTGTCAAAATGACAATGGGCAATGTTTTTCAGATGGAAAATACCATTTCAATGGACACTGAGCATTCAAAAGTAGATTTTTTATCTTGGTGACCAGAAGCAAAAGGAATGTTTGAACCGGAGTGTACAATAGGCATTACTGCGTCTGTAAGATCGTTGGCCTCGTGGCCTAATGGATAAGGCGTCTGACTTCGAATCAGAAGATTGCGAGTTCGAGTCTCGTCGGGGTCGTAGTACAACTCTTTTTATACAAAATTGAAAAGCGCTACAGTCAGCACAACCTTATTTCCCTCTCTCATCTATTAAAATGACAATGAGCAATGTTTTTTGGATGGAAAATAACATTTCAGTGGACACTGGGCATTCAAAAGTAAGGTATTTATCTTGGTGACCAGAGAAAGAAAGAATGTTTTGATCCGCAGTGTACAATAGGCATTACTGCGTCTGTAAGATCGTTGGCCTCGTGGCCTAATGGATAAGGCGTCTGACTTCGAATCAGAAGATTGCGAGTTCGAGTCTCGTCGGGGTCTTAGTACAACTCTTTTTATACAAAATTGAAAAGCGCTACAGTCAGCACAACCTTATTTCCCTCCCTCATCTATTAAAATGACAATGAGCAATGTTTTTGGATGGAAAATAACATTTCAGTGGACACTGGGCATTCCAAAGTAGAGGATCTATCTAATTGACCATATACAAAAGGACTGTGTTATCTGTTAAAATGACAATGGGCAATGTTTTTCAGATGGAAAATACCATTTCAATGGACACTGAGCATTCAAAAGTAGATTTTTTATCTTGGTGACCAGAAGCAAAAGGAATGTTTGAACCGGAGTGTACAATAGGCATTACTGCATCTGTAAGATCGTTGGCCTCGTGGCCTAATGGATAAGGCGTCTGACTTCGAATCAGAAGATTGCGAGTTCGAGTGTCGTCGGGGTCGTATTACAACTCTTTTTATACAAAATTGAAAAGCGGTACAGTCAGCACAACCTTATTTCCCTCTCTCATCTATTAAAATGACAATGAGCAATGTTTTTTGGATTGAAAATAACATTCCAGTGGACACTGGGCATTCAAAAGTAAGGTATTTATCTTGGTGACCAGAGAAAGAAAGAATGTTTTGATCCGCAGTGTACAATAGGCATTACTGCGTCTGTAAGATCGTTGGCCTCGTGGCCTAATGGATAAGGCGTCTGACTTCGAATCAGAGGATTGCGAGTTCGAGTCTCGTCGGGGTCGTAGTACAAGTCTTTTTATACAAAATTGAAAAGCGCTACAGTCAGCACAACCTTATTTCCCTCCCTCATCTATTAAAATGACAATGAGCAATGTTTTTTGGATGGAAAATAACATTTCAGTGGACACTGGGCATTCCAAAGTAGAGGATCTGTCTTATTGACCATATACAAAAGGACTGTGTTATCTGTTAAAATGACAATGGGCAATGTTTTTCAGATGGAAAATACCATTTCAATGGACACTGAGCATTCAAAAGTAGATTTTTTATCTTGGTGACCAGAAGCAAAAGGAATGTTTGAACCGGAGTGTACAATAGGCATTACTGCATCTGTAAGATCGTTGGCCTCGTGGCCTAATGGATAAGGCGTCTGACTTCGAATCAGAAGATTGCGAGTTCGAGTCTCGTCGGGGTCGTATTACAACTCTTTTTATACAAAATTGAAAAGCGCTACAGTCAGCACAACCTTATTTCCCTCCCTCATCTATTAAAATGACAATGAGCAATGTTTTTTGGATTGAAAATAACATTTCAGTGGACACTGGGCATTGCAAAGTAAAGGATCAATCTAATTGACCATATACAAAAGGACTGTGTTATCTGTTAAAATGACAATGGGCAATGTTTTTCAGATGGAAAATACCATTTCAATGGACACTGAGCATTCAAAAGTAGATTTTTATCTTGGTGACCAGAAGCAAAAGGAATGTTTGAACCGGAGTGTACAATAGGCATTACTGCGTCTGTAAGATCGTTGGCCTCGTGGCCTAATGGATAAGGCGTCTGACTTCGAATCAGAAGATTGCGAGTTCGAGTCTCGTCGGGGTCTTAGTACAACGCTTTTTATACAAAATTGAAAAGCGCTACAGTCAGCACAACCTTATTTCCCTCCCTCATCTATTAAAATGACAATGAGCAATGTTTTTGGATGGAAAATAACATTTCAGTGGACACTGGGCATTCCAAAGTAGAGGATCTATCTAATTGACCATATACAAAAGGACTGTGTTATCTGTTAAAATGACAATGGGCAATGTTTTTCAGATGGAAAATACCATTTCAATGGACACTGAGCATTCAAAAGTAGATTTTTTATCTTGGTGACCAGAAGCAAAAGGAATGTTTGAACCGGAGTGTACAATAGGCATTACTGCGTCTGAAAGATCGTTGGCCTCGTGGCCTAATGGATAAGGCGTCTGACTTCGAATCAGAAGATTGCGAGTTCGAGTCTCGTCGGGGTCGTATTACAACTCTTTTTATACAAAATTGAAAAGCGCTACAGTCAGCACAACCTTATTTCCCTCTCTCATCTATTAAAATGACAATGAGCAATGTTTTTTGGATTGAAAATAACATTCCAGTGGACACTGGGCATTCAAAAGTGAGGTATTTATCTTGGTGACCAGAGAAAGAAAGAATGTTTTGATCCGCAGTGTACAATAGGCATTACTGCGTCTGTAAGATCGTTGGCCTCGTGGCCTAATGGATAAGGCGTCTGACTTCGAATCAGAGGATTGCGAGTTCGAGTCTCGTCGGGGTCGTAGTACAAGTCTTTTTATACAAAATTGAAAAGCGCTACAGTCAGCACAACCTTATTTCCCTCCCTCATCTATTAAAATGACAATGAGCAATGTTTTTGGATGGAAAATAACATTTCAGTGGACACTGGGCATTCCAAAGTAGAGGATCTATCTAATTGACCATATACAAAAGGACTGTGTTATCTGTTAAAATGACAATGGGCAATGTTTTTCAGATGGAAAATACCATTTCAATGGACACTGAGCATTCAAAAGTAGATTTTTTATCTTGGTGACCAGAAGCAAAAGGAATGTTTGAACCGGAGTGTACAATAGGCATTACTGCATCTGTAAGATCGTTGGCCTCGTGGCCTAATGGATAAGGCGTCTGACTTCGAATCAGAAGATTGCGAGTTCGAGTCTCGTCGGGGTCGTATTACAACTCTTTTTATACAAAATTGAAAAGCGGTACAGTCAGCACAACCTTATTTCCCTCTCTCATCTATTAAAATGACAATGAGCAATGTTTTTTGGATTGAAAATAACATTCCAGTGGACACTGGGCATTCAAAAGTAATGTATTTATCTTGGTGACCAGAGAAAGAAAGAATGTTTTGATCCGCAGTGTACAATAGGCATTACTGCGTCTGTAAGATCGTTGGCCTCGTGGCCTAATGGATAAGGCGTCTGACTTCGAATCAGAGGATTGCGAGTTCGAGTCTCGTCGGGGTCGTAGTACAAGTCTTTTTATACAAAATTGAAAAGCGCTACAGTCAGCACAACCTTATTTCCCTCCCTCATCTATTAAAATGACAATGAGCAATGTTTTTTGGATGGAAAATAACATTTCAGTGGACACTGGGCATTCCAAAGTAGAGGATCTGTCTTATTGACCATATACAAAAGGACTGTGTTATCTGTTAAAATGACAATGGGCAATGTTTTTCAGATGGAAAATACCATTTCAATGGACACTGAGCATTCAAAAGTAGATTTTTTATCTTGGTGACCAGAAGCAAAAGGAATGTTTGAACCGGAGTGTACAATAGGCATTACTGCATCTGTAAGATCGTTGGCCTCGTGGCCTAATGGATAAGGCGTCTGACTTCGAATCAGAAGATTGCGAGTTCGAGTCTCGTCGGGGTCGTATTACAACTCTTTTTATACAAAATTGAAAAGCGCTACAGTCAGCACAACCTTATTTCCCTCCCTCATCTATTAAAATGACAATGAGCAATGTTTTTTGGATTGAAAATAACATTTCAGTGGACACTGGGCATTGCAAAGTAAAGGATCAATCTAATTGACCATATACAAAAGGACTGTGTTATCTGTTAAAATGACAATGGGCAATGTTTTTCAGATGGAAAATACCATTTCAATGGACACTGAGCATTCAAAAGTAGATTTTTATCTTGGTGACCAGAAGCAAAAGGAATGTTTGAACCGGAGTGTACAATAGGCATTACTGCGTCTGTAAGATCGTTGGCCTCGTGGCCTAATGGATAAGGCGTCTGACTTCGAATCAGAAGATTGCGAGTTCGAGTCTCGTCGGGGTCTTAGTACAACGCTTTTTATACAAAATTGAAAAGCGCTACAGTCAGCACAACCTTATTTCCCTCCCTCATCTATTAAAATGACAATGAGCAATGTTTTTGGATGGAAAATAACATTTCAGTGGACACTGGGCATTCCAAAGTAGAGGATCTATCTAATTGACCATATACAAAAGGACTGTGTTATCTGTTAAAATGACAATGGGCAATGTTTTTCAGATGGAAAATACCATTTCAATGGACACTGAGCATTCAAAAGTAGATTTTTTATCTTGGTGACCAGAAGCAAAAGGAATGTTTGAACCGGAGTGTACAATAGGCATTACTGCGTCTGAAAGATCGTTGGCCTCGTGGCCTAATGGATAAGGCGTCTGACTTCGAATCAGAAGATTGCGAGTTCGAGTCTCGTCGGGGTCGTAGTACAACTCTTTTTATACAAAATTGAAAAGCGCTACAGTCAGCACAACCTTATTTCCCTCTCTCATCTATTAAAATGACAATGAGCAATGTTTTTTGGATTGAAAATAACATTCCAGTGGACACTGGGCATTCAAAAGTGTGGTATTTATCTTGGTGACCAGAGAAAGAAAGAATGTTTTGATCCGCAGTGTACAATAGGCATTACTGCGTCTGTAAGATCGTTGGCCTCGTGGCCTAATGGATAAGGCGTCTGACTTCGAATCAGAGGATTGCGAGTTCGAGTCTCGTCGGGGTCGTAGTACAAGTCTTTTTATACAAAATTGAAAAGCGCTACAGTCAGCACAACCTTATTTCCCTCCCTCATCTATTAAAATGACAATGAGCAATGTTTTTTGGATGGAAAATAACATTTCAGTGGACACTGGGCATTCCAAAGTAGAGGATCTGTCTTATTGACCATATACAAAAGGACTGTGTTATCTGTTAAAATGACAATGGGCAATGTTTTTCAGATGGAAAATACCATTTCAGTGGACACTGAGCATTCAAAAGTAGATTTTTTATCTTGGTGACCAGAAGCAAAAGGAATGTTTGAACCGGAGTGTACAATAGGCATTACTGCATCTGTAAGATCGTTGGCCTCGTGGCCTAATGGATAAGGCGTCTGACTTCGAATCAGAAGATTGCGAGTTCGAGTCTCGTCGGGGTCGTATTACAACTCTTTTTATACAAAATTGAAAAGCGCTACAGTCAGCACAACCTTATTTCCCTCCCTCATCTATTAAAATGACAATGAGCAATGTTTTTTGGATTGAAAATAACATTTCAGTGGACACTGGGCATTGCAAAGTAAAGGATCAATCTAATTGACCATATACAAAAGGACTGTGTTATCTGTTAAAATGACAATGGGCAATGTTTTTCAGATGGAAAATACCATTTCAATGGACACTGAGCATTCAAAAGTAGATTTTTATCTTGGTGACCAGAAGCAAAAGGAATGTTTGAACCGGAGTGTACAATAGGCATTACTGCGTCTGTAAGATCGTTGGCCTCGTGGCCTAATGGATAAGGCGTCTGACTTCGAATCAGAAGATTGCGAGTTCGAGTCTCGTCGGGGTCTTAGTACAACTCTTTTTATAAAAAATTGAAAAGCGCTACAGTCAGCACAACCTTATTTCCCTCTCTCATCTATTAAAATGACAATGAGCAATGTTTTTTGGATTGAAAATAACATTTCAGTGGACACTGGGCATTCAAAAGTAAGGTATTTATCTTGGTGACCAGAGAAAGAAAGAATGTTTTGATCCGCAGTGTACAATAGGCATTACTGCGTCTGTAAGATCGTTGGCCTCGTGGCCTAATGGATAAGGCGTCTGACTTCGAATCAGAAGATTGCGAGTTCGAGTCTCGTCGGGGTCTTAGTACAACTCTTTTTATACAAAATTGAAAAGCGCTACAGTCAGCACAACCTTATTTCCCTCCCTCATCTATTAAAATGACAATGAGCAATGTTTTTGGATGGAAAATAACATTTCAGTGGACACTGGGCATTCCAAAGTAGAGGATCTATCTAATTGACCATATACAAAAGGACTGTGTTATCTGTTAAAATGACAATGGGCAATGTTTTTCAGATGGAAAATACCATTTCAATGGACACTGAGCATTCAAAAGTAGATTTTTTATCTTGGTGACCAGAAGCAAAAGGAATGTTTGAACCGGAGTGTACAATAGGCATTACTGCGTCTGAAAGATCGTTGGCCTCGTGGCCTAATGGATAAGGCGTCTGACTTCGAATCAGAAGATTGCGAGTTCGAGTCTCGTCGGGGTCGTATTACAACTCTTTTTATACAAAATTGAAAAGCGCTACAGTCAGCACAACCTTATTTCCCTCTCTCATCTATTAAAATGACAATGAGCAATGTTTTTTGGATTGAAAATAACATTCCAGTGGACACTGAGCATTCAAAAGTAAGGTATTTATCTTGGTGACCAGAGAAAGAAAGAATGTTTTGATCCGCAGTTTACAATAGGCATTACTGCGTCTGAAAGATCGTTGGCCTCGTGGCCTAATGGATAAGGCGTCTGACTTCGAATCAGAGGATTGCGAGTTCGAGTCTCGTCGGGGTCGTAGTACAAGTCTTTTTATACAAAATTGAAAAGCGCTACAGTCAGCACAACCTTATTTCCCTCCCTCATCTATTAAAATGACAATGAGCAATGTTTTTTGGATGGAAAATAACATTTCAGTGGACACTGGGCATTCCAAAGTAGAGGATCTGTCTAATTGACCATATACAAAAGGACTGTGTTATCTGTTAAAATGACAATGGGCAATGTTTTTCAGATGGAAAATACCACTTCAATGGACACTGAGCATTCAAAAGTAGATTTTTTATCTTGGTGACCAGAAGCAAAAGGAATGTTTGAACCGGAGTGTACAATAGGCATTACTGCATCTGTAAGATCGTTGGCCTCGTGGCCTAATGGATAAGGCGTCTGACTTCGAATCAGAAGACTGCGAGTTCGAGTCTCGTCGGGGTCGTAGTACAAGTCTTTTTATACAAAATTGAAAAGCGCTACAGTCAGCACAACCTTATTTCCCTCCCTCATCTATTAAAATGACAATGAGCAATGTTTTTTGGATGGAAAATAACATTTCAGTGGACACTGGGCATTCCAAAGTAGAGGATCTGTCTAATTGACCATATACAAAAGGACTGTGTTATCTGTTAAAATGACAATGGGCAATGTTTTTCAGATGGAAAATACCATTTCAATGGACACTGAGCATTCAAAAGTAGATTTTTTATCTTGGTGACCAGAAGCAAAAGGAATGTTTGAACCGGAGTGTACAATAGGCATTACTGCATCTGTAAGATCGTTGGCCTCGTGGCCTAATGGATAAGGCGTCTGACTTCGAATCAGAAGATTGCGAGTTCGAGTCTCGTCGGGGTCGTAGTACAACTCTTTTTATACAAAATTGAAAAGCGGTACAGTCAGCACAACCTTATTTCCCTCTCTCATCTATTAAAATGACAATGAGCAATGTTTTTTGGATGGAAAATAACATTTCAGTGGACACTGGGCATTCAAAAGTAAGGTATTTATCTTGGTGACCAGAGAAAGAAAGAATGTTTTGATCCGCAGTGTACAATAGGCATTACTGCGTCTGTAAGATCGTTGGCCTCGTGGCCTAATGGATAAGGCGTCTGACTTCGAATCAGAAGATTGCGAGTTCGAGTCTCGTCGGGGTCTTAGTACAACTCTTTTTATACAAAATTGAAAAGCACTACAGTCAGCACAACCTTATTTCCCTCCCTCATCTATTAAAATGACAATGAGCATTGTTTTTGGATGGAAAATAACATTTCAGTGGACACTGGGCATTCCAAAGTAGAGGATCTATCTAATTGACCATATACAAAAGGACTGTGTTATCTGTTAAAATGACAATGGGCAATGTTTTTCAGATGGAAAATACCATTTCAATGGACACTGAGCATTCAAAAGTAGATTTTTTATCTTGGTGACCAGAAGCAAAAGGAATGTTTGAACCGGAGTGTACAATAGGCATTACTGCGTCTGTAAGATCGTTGGCCTCGTGGCCTAATGGATAAGGCGTCTGACTTCGAATCAGAAGATTGCGAGTTCGAGTCTCGTCGGGGTCGTATTACAACTCTTTTTATACAAAATTGAAAAGCGCTACAGTCAGCACAACCTTATTTCCCTCTCTCATCTATTAAAATGACAATGAGCAATGTTTTTTGGATTGAAAATAACATTCCAGTGGACACTGGGCATTCAAAAGTAAGGTATTTATCTTGGTGACCAGAGAAAGAAAGAATGTTTTGATCCGCAGTGTACAATAGGCATTACTGCGTCTGTAAGATCGTTGGCCTCGTGGCCTAATGGATAAGGCGTCTGACTTCGAATCAGAGGATTGCGAGTTCGAGTCTCGTCGGGGTCGTAGTACAAGTCTTTTTATACAAAATTGAAAAGCGCTACAGTCAGCACAACCTTATTTCCCTCCCTCATCTATTAAAATGACAATGAGCAATGTTTTTTGGATTGAAAATAACATTTCAGTGGACACTGGGCATTGCAAAGTAAAGGATCAATCTAATTGACCATATACAAAAGGACTGTGTTATCTGTTAAAATGACAATGGGCAATGTTTTTCAGATGGAAAATACCATTTCAATGGACACTGAGCATTCAAAAGTAGATTTTTATCTTGGTGACCAGAAGCAAAAGGAATGTTTGAACCGGAGTGTACAATAGGCATTACTGCGTCTGTAAGATCGTTGGCCTCGTGGCCTAATGGATAAGGCGTCTGACTTCGAATCAGAAGATTGCGAGTTCGAGTCTCGTCGGGGTCTTAGTACAACTCTTTTTATACAAAATTGAAAAGCGCTACAGTCAGCACAACCTTATTTCCCTCTCTCATCTATTAAAATGACAATGAGCAATGTTTTTTGGATGGAAAATAACATTTCAGTGGACACTGGGCATTCAAAAGTAAGGTATTTATCCTGGTGACCAGAGAAAGAAAGCATGTTTTGATCCGCAGTGTACAATAGGCATTACTGCGTCTGTAAGATCGTTGGCCTCGTGGCCTAATGGATAAGGCGTCTGACTTCGAATCAGAAGATTGCGAGTTCGAGTCTCGTCGGGGTCTTAGTACAACTCTTTTTATACAAAATTGAAAAGCGCTACAGTCAGCACAACCTTATTTCCCTCCCTCATCTATTAAAATGACAATGAGCAATGTTTTTGGATGGAAAATAACATTTCAGTGGACACTGGGCATTCCAAAGTAGAGGATCTATCTAATTGACCATATACAAAAGGACTGTGTTATCTGTTAAAATGACAATGAGGAATGTTTTTCAGATGGAAAATACCATTTCAATGGACACTGAGCATTCAAAAGTAGATTTTTTATCTTGGTGACCAGAAGCAAAAGGAATGTTTGAACCGGAGTGTACAATAGGCATTACTGCGTCTGTAAGATCGTTGGCCTCGTGGCCTAATGGATAAGGCGTCTGACTTCGAATCAGAAGATTGCGAGTTCGAGTCTCGTCGGGGTCGTAGTACAAGTCTTTTTATACAAAATTGAAAAGCGCTACAGTCAGCACAACCTTATTTCCCTCCCTCATCTATTAAAATGACAATGAGCAATGTTTTTTGGATTGAAAATAACATTTCAGTGGACACTGGGCATTGCAAAGTAAAGGATCAATCTAATTGACCATATACAAAAGGACTGTGTTATCTGTTAAAATGACAATGGGCAATGTTTTTCAGATGGAAAATACCATTTCAATGGACACTGAGCATTCAAAAGTAGATTTTTATCTTGGTGACCAGAAGCAAAAGGAATGTTTGAACCGGAGTGTACAATAGGCATTACTGCGTCTGTAAGATCGTTGGCCTCGTGGCCTAATGGATAAGGCGTCTGACTTCGAATCAGAAGATTGCGAGTTCGAGTCTCGTCGGGGTCTTAGTACAACTCTTTTTATACAAAATTGAAAAGCGCTACAGTCAGCACAACCTTATTTCCCTCTCTCAACTATTAAAATGACAATGAGCAATGTTTTTTGGATTGAAAATAACATTCCAGTGGACACTGGGCATTCAAAAGTAAGGTATTTATCTTGGTGACCAGAGAAAGAAAGAATGTTTTGATCCGCAGTGTACAATAGGCATTACTGCGTCTGTAAGATAGTTGGCCTCGTGGCCTAATGGATAAGGCGTCTGACTTCGAATCAGAGGATTGCGAGTTCGAGTCTCGTCGGGGTCGTAGTACAAGTCTTTTTATACAAAATTGAAAAGCGCTACAGTCAGCACAACCTTATTTCCCTCCCTCATCTATTAAAATGACAATGAGCAATGTTTTTTGGATGGAAAATAACATTTCAGTGGACACTGGGCATTCCAAAGTAGAGGATCTGTCTTATTGACCATATACAAAAGGACTGTGTTATCTGTTAAAATGACAATGGGCAATGTTTTTCAGATGGAAAATACCATTTCAATGGACACTGAGCATTCAAAAGTAGATTTTTTATCTTGGTGACCAGAAGCAAAAGGAATGTTTGAACTGGAGTGTACAATAGGCATTACTGCATCTGTAAGATCGTTGGCCTCGTGGCCTAATGGATAAGGCGTCTGACTTCGAATCAGAAGATTGCGAGTTCGAGTCTCGTCGGGGTCGTATTACAACTCTTTTTATACAAAATTGAAAAGCGCTACAGTCAGCACAACCTTATTTCCCTCCCTCATCTATTAAAATGACAATGAGCAATGTTTTTTGGATGGAAAATAACATTTCAGTGGACACTGGGCATTGCAAAGTAAAGGATCAATCTAATTGACCATATACAAAAGGACTGTGTTATCTGTTAAAATGACAATGGGCAATGTTTTTCAGATGGAAAATACCATTTCAATGGACACTGAGCATTCAAAAGTAGATTTTTATCTTTGTGACCAGAAGCAAAAGGAATGTTTGAACCGGAGTGTACAATAGGCATTACTGCGTCTGTAAGATCGTTGGCCTCGTGGCCTAATGGATAAGGCGTCTGACTTCGAATCAGAAGATTGCGAGTTCGAGTCTCGTCGGGGTCTTAGTACAACTCTTTTTATAAAAAATTGAAAAGCGCTACAGTCAGCACAACCTTATTTCCCTCTCTCATCTATTAAAATGACAATGAGCAATGTTTTTTGGATTGAAAATAACATTTCAGTGGACACTGGGCATTCAAAAGTAAGGTATTTATCTTGGTGACCAGAGAAAGAAAGCATGTTTTGATCCGCAGTGTACAATAGGCATTACTGCGTCTGTAAGATCGTTGGCCTCGTGGCCTAATGGATAAGGCGTCTGACTTCGAATCAGAAGATTGCGAGTTCGAGTCTCGTCGGGGTCTTAGTACAACTCTTTTTATAAAAAATTGAAAAGCGCTACAGTCAGCACAACCTTATTTCCCTCCCTCATCTATTAAAATGACAATGAGCAATGTTTTTGGATGGAAAATAACATTTCAGTGGACACTGGGCATTCCAAAGTAGAGGATCTATCTAATTGACCATATACAAAAGGACTGTGTTATCTGTTAAAATGACAATGGGCAATGTTTTTCAGATGGAAAATACCATTTCAATGGACACTGAGCATTCAAAAGTAGATTTTTTATCTTGGTGACCAGAAGCAAAAGGAATGTTTGAACCGGAGTGTACAATAGGCATTACTGAGTCTGTAAGATCGTTGGCCTCGTGGCCTAATGGATAAGGCGTCTGACTTCGAATCAGAAGATTGCGAGTTCGAGTCTCGTCGGGGTCGTAGTACAAGTCTTTTTATACAAAATTGAAAAGCGCTACAGTCAGCACAACCTTATTTCCCTCCCTCATCTATTAAAATGACAATGAGCAATGTTTTTTGGATGGAAAATAACATTTCAGTGGACACTGGGCATTCCAAAGTAGAGGATCTGTCTAATTGACCATATACAAAAGGACTGTGTTATCTGTCAAAATGACAATGGGCAATGTTTTTCAGATGGAAAATACCATTTCAATGGACACTGAGCATTCAAAAGTAGATTTTTTATCTTGGTGACCAGAAGCAAAAGGAATGTCTGAACCGGAGTGTACAATAGGCATTACTGCGTCTGTAAGATCGTTGGCCTCGTGGCCTAATGGATAAGGCGTCTGACTTCGAATCAGAAGATTGCGAGTTCGAGTCTCGTCGGGGTCGTAGTACAACTCTTTTTATACAAAATTGAAAAGCGCTACAGTCAGCACAACCGTATTTCCCTCCCTCATCTATTAAAATGACAATGAGCAATGTTTTTTGGATTGAAAATAACATTTCAGTGGACACTGGGCATTGCAAAGTAAAGGATCAATCTAATTGACCATATACAAAAGGACTGTGTTATCTGTTAAAATGACAATGGGCAATGTTTTTCAGATGGAAAATACCATTTCAATGGACACTGAGCATTCAAAAGTAGATTTTTTATCTTGGTGACCAGAAGCAAAAGGAATGTTTGAACCGGAGTGTACAATAGGCATTACTGCGTCTGTAAGATCGTTGGCCTCGTGGCCTAATGGATAAGGCGTCTGACTTCGAATCAGAAGATTGCGAGTTCGAGTCTCGTCGGGGTCGTAGTACAACTCTTTTTATACAAAATTGAAAAGCGCTACAGTCAGCACAACCTTATTTCCCTCTCTCATCTATTAAAATGACAATGAGCAATGTTTTTTGGATTGAAAATAACATTCCAGTGGACACTGGGCATTAAAAAGTAAGGTATTTATCTTGGTGACCAGAGAAAGAAAGAATGTTTTGATCCGCAGTGTACAATAGGCATTACTGCGTCTGTAAGATCGTTGGCCTCGTGGCCTAATGGATAAGGCGTCTGACTTCGAATCAGAAGATTGCGAGTTCGAGTCTCGTCGGGGTCGTAGTACAACTCTTTTTATACAAAATTGAAAAGCGCTACAGTCAGCACAACCTTATTTCCCTCTCTCATCTATTAAAATGACAATGAGCAATGTTTTTTGGATGGAAAATAACATTCCAGTGGACACTGGGCATTAAAAAGTAAGGTATTTATCTTGGTGACCAGAGAAAGAAAGAATGTTTTGATCCTCAGTGTACAATCTGCATTACTGCGTCTGTAAGATCGTTGGCCTCGTGGCCTAATGGATAAGGCGTCTGACTTCGAATCAGAAGATTGCTTGTTCGAGTCTCGTCGGGGTCGTAGTACAACTCTTTTTATACAAAATTGAAAAGCGCTACAGTCAGCACAACCTTATTTCCCTCCCTCATCTATTAAAATGACAATGAGCAATGTTTTTTGGATGGAAAATAACATTTCAGTGGACACTGGGCATTCCAAAGTAGAGGATCTGTCTAATTGACCATATACAAAAGGACTGTGTTATCTGTTAAAATGACAATGGGCAATGTTTTTCAGATGGAAAATACCATTTCAATGGACACTGAGCATTCAAAAGTAGATTTTTTATCTTGGTGACCAGAAGCAAAAGGAATGTTTGAACCGGAGTGTACAATAGGCATTACTGCGTCTGTAAGATCGTTGGCCTCGTGGCCTAATGGATAAGGCGTCTGACTTCGAATCAGAAGATTGCGAGTTCGAGTCTCGTCGGGGTCGTAGTACAACTCTTTTTATACAAAATTGAAAAGCGCTACAGTCAGCACAACCTTATTTCCATCTCTCATCTATTAAAATGACAATGAGCAATGTTTTTTGGATGGAAAATAACATTTCAGTGGACACTGGGCATTCAAAAGTAAGGTATTTATCTTGGTGACCAGAGAAAGAAAGAATGTTTTGATCCGCAGTGTACAATAGGCATTACTGCGTCTGTAAGATCGTTGGCCTCGTGGCCTAATGGATAAGGCGTCTGACTTCGAATCAGAAGATTGCGAGTTCGAGTCTCGTCGGGGTCGTAGTACAAGTCTTTTTATACAAAATTGAAAAGCGCTACAGTCAGCACAACCTTATTTCCCTCCCTCATCTATTAAAATGACAATGAGCAATGTGTTTGGATGGAAAATAACATTTCAGTGGACACTGGGCATTCCAAAGTAGAGGATCTATCTAATTGACCATATACAAAAGGACTGTGTTATCTGTTAAAATGACAATGGGCAATGTTTTTCAGATGGAAAATACCATTTCAATGGACACTGAGCATTCAAAAGTAGATTTTTTATCTTGGTGACCAGAAGCAAAAGGAATGTTTGAACCGGAGTGTACAATAGGCATTACTGCGTCTGTAAGATCGTTGGCCTCGTGGCCTAATGGATAAGGCGTCTGACTTCGAATCAGAAGATTGCGAGTTCGAGTCTCGTCGGGGTCGTAGTACAACTCTTTTTATACAAAATTGAAAAGCGCTACAGTCAGCACAAGCTTATTTCCCTCTCTCATCTATTAAAATGACAATGAGCAATGTTTTTTGGATTGAAAATAACATTTCAATGGACACTGGGCATTCAAAAGTAAGGTATTTATCTTGGTGACCAGAGAAAGAAAGAATGTTTTGATCCGCAGTGTGAAATAGGCATTACTGCGTCTGTAAGATCGTTGGCCTCGTGGCCTAATGGACAAGGCGTCTGACTTCGAATCAGAAGATTGCGAGTTCGAGTCTCGTCGGGGTCGTAGTACAAGTCTTTTTATACAAAATTGAAAAGCGCTACAGTCAGCACAACCTTATTTCCCTCCCTCATCTATTAAAGTGACAATGAGCAATGTTTTTTGGATGGAAAATAACATTTCAGTGGACACTGGGCATTCCAAAGTAGAGGATCTATCTAATGGACCATATACAAAAGGACTGTGTTATCTGTTAAAATGACAATGGGCAATGTTTTTCAGATGGAAAATACCATTTCAATGGACACTGAGCATTCAAAAGTAGATTTTTTATCTTGGTGACCAGAAGCAAAAGGAATGTTTGAACCGGAGTGTACAATAGGCATTACTGCGTCTGTAAGATCGTTGGCCTCGTGGCCTAATGGATAAGGCGTCTGACTTCGAATCAGAAGATTGCGAGTTCGAGTCTCGTCGGGGTCGTAGTACAACTCTTTTTATACAAAATTGAAAAGCGCTACAGTCAGCACAACCTTATTTCCCTCTCTCATCTATTAAAATGACAATGAGCAATGTTTTTTGGATTGAAAATAACATTCCAGTGGACACTGGGCATTCAAAAGTAAGGTATTTATCTTGGTGACCAGAGAAAGAAAGAATGTTTTGATCCGCAGTGTACAATAGGCATTACTGAGTCTGTAAGATCGTTGGCCTCGTGGCCTAATGGATAAGGCGTCTGACTTCGAATCAGAAGATTGCGAGTTCGAGTCTCGTCGGGGTCGTATTTTCATCTCTTTTTATACAAAATTGAAAAGCGCTACAGTCAGCACAACCTTATTTCCCTCTCTCATCTATTAAAATGACAATGAGCAATGTTTTTTGGATGGAAAATAACATTTCAGTGGACACTGGGCATTCCAAAGTAGAGGATCTGTCTAATTGACCATATACAAAAGGACTGTGTTAGCTGTTAAAATGACAATGGGCAATGTTTTTCAGATGGAAAATACCATTTCAATGGACACTGAGCATTCAAAAGTAGATTTTTTATCTTGGTGACCAGAAGCAAAAGGAATGTTTGAACCGGAGTGTACAATAGGCATTACTGCATCTGTAAGATCGTTGGCCTCGTGGCCTAATGGATAAGGCGTCTGACTTCGAATCAGAAGATTGCGAGTTCGAGTCTCGTCGGGGTCGTATTACAACTCTTTTTATACAAAATTGAAAAGCGGTACAGTCAGCACAACCTTATTTCCCTCCCTCATCTATTAAAATGACAATGAGCAATGTTTTTTGGATGGAAAATAACATTTCAGTGGACACTGGGCATTCCAAAGTAGAAGATCTGTCTAATTGACCATATACAAAAGGACTGTGTTATCTGTTAAAATGACAATGGGCAATGTTTTTCAGATGGAAAATACCATTTCAATGGACACTGAGCATTCAAAAGTAGATTTTTTATCTTGGTGACCAGAAGCAAAAGGAATGTTTGAACCGGAGTGTACAATAGGCATTACTGCGTCTGTAAGATCGTTGGCCTCGTGGCCTAATGGATAAGGCGTCTGACTTCGAATCAGAAGATTGCGAGGTCGAGTCTCGTCGGGGTCGTAGTACAACTCTTTTTATACAAAATTGAAAAGCGCTACAGTCAGCACAACCTTATTTCCCTCTCTCATCTATTAAAATGACAATGAGCAATGTTTTTTGGATTGAAAATAACATTTCAGTGGACACTGGGCATTCAAAAGTAAGGTATTTATCTTGGTGACCAGAGAAAGAAAGAATGTTTTGATCCGCAGTGTACAATAGGCATTACTGCGTCTGTAAGATCGTTGGCCTCGTGGCCTAATGGATAAGGCGTCTGACTTCGAATCAGAAGATTGCGAGTTCGAGTCTCGTCGGGGTCGTAGTACAAGTCTTTTTATACAAAATTGAAAAGCGCTACAGTCAGCACAACCTTATTTCCCTCCCTCATCTATTAAAATGACAATGAGCAATGTGTTTGGATGGAAAATAACATTTCAGTGGACACTGGGCATTCCAAAGTAGAGGATCTATCTAATTGACCATATACAAAAGGACTGTGTTATCTGTTAAAATGACAATGGGCAATGTTTTTCAGATGGAAAATACCATTTCAATGGACACTGAGCATTCAAAAGTAGATTTTTTATCTTGGTGACCAGAAGCAAAAGGAATGTTTGAACCGGAGTGTACAATAGGCATTACTGCGTCTGTAAGATCGTTGGCCTCGTGGCCTAATGGATAAGGCGTCTGACTTCGAATCAGAAGATTGCGAGTTCGAGTCTCGTCGGGGTCGTAGTACAACTCTTTTTATACAAAATTGAAAAGCGCTACAGTCAGCACAACCTTATTTCCCTCTCTCATCTATTAAAATGACAATGAGCAATGTTTTTTGGATTGAAAATAACATTTCAATGGACACTGGGCATTCAAAAGTAAGGTATTTATCTTGGTGACCAGAGAAAGAAAGAATGTTTTGATCCGCAGTGTGAAATAGGCATTACTGCGTCTGTAAGATCGTTGGCCTCGTGGCCTAATGGACAAGGCGTCTGACTTCGAATCAGAAGATTGCGAGTTCGAGTCTCGTCGGGGTCGTAGTACAAGTCTTTTTATACAAAATTGAAAAGCGCTACAGTCAGCACAACCTTATTTCCCTCCCTCATCTATTAAAGTGACAATGAGCAATGTTTTTTGGATGGAAAATAACATTTCAGTGGACACTGGGCATTCCAAAGTAGAGGATCTATCTAATGGACCATATACAAAAGGACTGTGTTATCTGTTAAAATGACAATGGGCAATGTTTTTCAGATGGAAAATACCATTTCAATGGACACTGAGCATTCAAAAGTAGATTTTTTATCTTGGTGACCAGAAGCAAAAGGAATGTTTGAACCGGAGTGTACAATAGGCATTACTGCGTCTGTAAGAACGTTGGCCTCGTGGCCTAATGGATAAGGCGTCTGACTTCGAATCAGAAGATTGCGAGTTCGAGTCTCGTCGGGGTCGTATTACAACTCTTTTTATACAAAATTGAAAAGCGCTACAGTCAGCACAACCTTATTTCCCTCTCTCATCTATTAAAATGACAATGAGCAATGTTTTTTGGATGGAAAATAACATTCCAGTGGACACTGGGCATTAAAAAGTAAGGTATTTATCTTGGTGACCAGAGAAAGAAAGAATGTTTTGATCCTCAGTGTACAATCGGCATTACTGCGTCTGTAAGATCGTTGGCCTCGTGGCCTAATGGATAAGGCGTCTGACTTCGAATCAGAAGATTGCTTGTTCGAGTCTCGTCGGGGTCGTAGTACAACTCTTTTTATACAAAATTGAAAAGCGCTACTGTCAGCACAACCTTATTTCCCTCCCTCATCTATTAAAATGACAATGAGCAATGTTTTTTGGATGGAAAATAACATTTCAGTGGACACTGGGCATTCCAAAGTAGAGGATCTGTCTAATTGACCATATACAAAAGGACTGTGTTATCTGTTAAAATGACAATGGGCAATGTTTTTCAGATGGAAAATACCATTTCAATGGACACTGAGCATTCAAAAGTAGATTTTTTATCTTGGTGACCAGAAGCAAAAGGAATGTTTGAACCGGAGTGTACAATAGGCATTACTGCGTCTGTAAGATCGTTGGCCTCGTGGCCTAATGGATAAGGCGTCTGACTTCGAATCAGAAGATTGCGAGGTCGAGTCTCGTCGGGGTCGTAGTACAACTCTTTTTATACAAAATTGAAAAGCGCTACAGTCAGCACAACCTTATTTCCCTCTCTCATCTATTAAAATGACAATGAGCAATGTTTTTTGGATGGAAAATAACATTTCAGTGGACACTGGGCATTCAAAAGTAAGGTATTTATCTTGGTGACCAGAGAAAGAAAGAATGTTTTGATCCGCAGTGTACAATAGGCATTACTGCGTCTGTAAGATCGTTGGCCTCGTGGCCTAATGGATAAGGCATCTGACTTCGAATCAGAAGATTGCGAGTTCGAGTCTCGTCGGGGTCGTAGTACAAGTCTTTTTATACAAAATTGAAAAGCGCTACAGTCAGCACAACCTTATTTCCCTCCCTCATCTATTAAAATGACAATGAGCAATGTTGTTTGGATGGAAAATAACATTTCAGTGGACACTGGGCATTCCAAAGTAGAGGATCTATCTAATTGACCATATACAAAAGGACTGTGTTATCTGTTAAAATGACAATGGGCAATGTTTTTCAGATGGAAAATACCATTTCAATGGACACTGAGCATTCAAAAGTAGATTTTTTATCTTGGTGACCAGAAGCAAAAGGAATGTTTGAACCGGAGTGTACAATAGGCATTACTGCGTCTGTAAGATCGTTGGCCTCGTGGCCTAATGGATAAGGCGTCTGACTTCGAATCAGAAGATTGCGAGTTCGAGTCTCGTCGGGGTCGTAGTACAACTCTTTTTATACAAAATTGAAAAGCGCTACAGTCAGCACAACCTTATTTCCCTCTCTCATCTATTAAAATGACAATGAGCAATGTTTTTTGGATTGAAAATAACATTTCAATGGACACTGGGCATTCAAAAGTAAGGTATTTATCTTGGTGACCAGAGAAAGAAAGAATGTTTTGATCCGCAGTGTGAAATAGGCATTACTGCGTCTGTAAGATCGTTGGCCTCGTGGCCTAATGGACAAGGCGTCTGACTTCGAATCAGAAGATTGCGAGTTCGAGTCTCGTCGGGGTCGTAGTACAAGTCTTTTTATACAAAATTGAAAAGCGCTACAGTCAGCACAACCTTATTTCCCTCCCTCATCTATTAAAATGACAATGAGCAATGTTTTTTGGATGGAAAATAACATTTCAGTGGACACTGGGCATTCCAAAGTAGAGGATCTATCTAATTGACCATATACAAAAGGACTGTGTTATCTGTTAAAATGACAATGGGCAATGTTTTTCAGATGGAAAATACCATTTCAATGGACACTGAGCATTCAAAAGTAGATTTTTTATCTTGGTGACCAGAAGCAAAAGGAATGTTTGAACCGGAGTGTACAATAGGCATTACAGCGTCTGTAAGATCGTTGGCCTCGTGGCCTAATGGATAAGGCGTCTGACTTCGAATCAGAAGATTGCGAGTTCGAGTCTCGTCGGAGTCGTAGTACAACTCTTTTTATACAAAATTGAAAAGCGCTACAGTCAGCACAACCTTATTTCCATCTCTCATCTATTAAAATGACAATGAGCAATGTTTTTGGATTGAAAATACCATTTCAGTGGACACTGGGCATTCCAAAGTAGAGGATCTATCTAATGGACCATATACAAAAGGACTGTGTTATCTGTTAAAATGACAATGGGCAATGTTTTTCAGAAGGAAAATACCATTTCAATGGACACTGAGCATTCAAAAGTAAATTTTTTATCTTGGTGACCAGAAGCAAAAGGAATGTTTGAACCGGAGTGTACAATAGGCATTACTGCGTCTGTAAGATCGTTGGCCTCGTGGCCTAATGGATAAGGCGTCTGACTTCGAATCAGAAGATTGCGAGTTCGAGTCTCGTCGGGGTCGTAGTACAACACTTTTTATACAAAATTGAAAAGCGCTACAGTCAGCACAACCTTATTTCCCTCCCTCATCTATTAAAATGACAATGAGCAATGTGTTTGGATGGAAAAAAACATTTCAGTGGACACTGGGCATTCCAAAGTAGAGGATCTATCTAATTGACCATATACAAAAGGACTGTGTTATCTGTTGAAATGACAATGGGCAATGTTTTTCAGATGGAAAAGACCATTTCAATGGACACTGAGCATTCAAAAGTAGATTTTTTATCTTGGTGACCAGAAGCAAAAGGAATGTTTGAACCGGAGTGTACAATAGGCATTACTGCGTCTGTAAGATCGTTGGCCTCGTGGCCTAATGGATAAGGCGTCTGACTTCGAATCAGAAGATTGCGAGTTCGAGTCTCGTCGGGGTCGTAGTACAACTCTTTTTATACAAAATTGAAAAGCGCTACAGTCAGCACAACCTTATTTCCATTTCTCATCTATTAAAATGACAATGAGCAATGTTTTTTGGATGGAAAATAACATTTCAGTGGACACTGGGCATTCAAAAGTAAGGTATTTATCTTGGTGACCAGAGAAAGAAAGAATGTTTTGATCCGCAGTGTACAATAGGCATTAGTGCGTCTGTAAGATGGTTGGCCTCTTGGCCTAATGGATAAGGCGTCTGACTTCGAATCAGAAGATTGCGAGTTCGAGTCTCATCGGGGTCGTAGTGCAACTCTTTTAATACAAAATTGAAAAGCGCTACAGTCAGCACAACCTTATTTCCCTCCCTCATCTATTTAAATGACAATGAGCAATGTTTTTTGGATGGAAAATAACATTTCAGTGGACACTGGGCATTCCAAAGTAGAGGATCTATCTAATAGACCATATACAAAAGGACTGTGTTATCTGTTAAAATGACAATGAGGAATGTTTTTCAGATGGAAAATACCATTTCAATGGACAGTGGGTATTCACAAGTAAGGTATTTATCTTGGTGACCAGAGAGAGAAAGAATGTTTTGATCCGCAGTGTACAATAGGCATTACTGCGTCTGTAAGATCGTTGGCCTCGTGGCCTAATGGATAAGGCGTCTGACTTCGAATCAGAAGATTGCGAGTTCGAGTCTCGTCGGAGTCGTAGTACAACTCTTTTTATACAAAATTGAAAAGCGCTACAGTCAGCACAACCTTATTTCCCTCCCTCATCTATTAAAATGACAATGAGCAATGTTTTTGGATTGAAAATACCATTTCAGTGGACACTGGGCATTCCAAAGTAGAGGATCTATCTAATGGACCATATACAAAAGGACTGTGTTATCTGTTAAAATGACAATGGGCAATGTTTTTCAGAAGGAAAATACCATTTCAATGGACACTGAGCATTCAAAAGTAAATTTTTTATCTTGGTGACCAGAAGCAAAAGGAATGTTTGAACCGGAGTGTACAATAGGCATTACTGCGTCTGTAAGATCGTTGGCCTCGTGGCCTAATGGATAAGGCGTCTGACTTCGAATCAGAAGATTGCGAGTTCGAGTCTCGTCGGGGTCGTAGTACAACACTTTTTATACAAAATTGAAAAGCGCTACAGTCAGCACAACCTTATTTCCCTCCCTCATCTATTAAAATGACAATGAGCAATGTGTTTGGATGGAAAAAAACATTTCAGTGGACACTGGGCATTCCAAAGTAGAGGATCTATCTAATTGACCATATACAAAAGGACTGTGTTATCTGTTGAAATGACAATGGGCAATGTTTTTCAGATGGAAAAGACCATTTCAATGGACACTGAGCATTCAAAAGTAGATTTTTTATCTTGGTGACCAGAAGCAAAAGGAATGTTTGAACCGGAGTGTACAATAGGCATTACTGCGTCTGTAAGATCGTTGGCCTCGTGGCCTAATGGATAAGGCGTCTGACTTCGAATCAGAAGATTGCGAGTTCGAGTCTCGTCGGGGTCGTAGTACAACTCTTTTTATACAAAATTGAAAAGCGCTACAGTCAGCACAACCTTATTTCCATTTCTCATCTATTAAAATGACAATGAGCAATGTTTTGTGGATGGAAAATAACATTTCAGTGGACACTGGGCATTCAAAAGTAAGGTATTTATCTTGGTGACCAGAGAAAGAAAGAATGTTTTGATCCGCAGTGTACAATAGGCATTAGTGCGTCTGTAAGATGGTTGGCCTCTTGGCCTAATGGATAAGGCGTCTGACTTCGAATCAGAAGATTGCGAGTTCGAGTCTCATCGGGGTCGTAGTGCAACTCTTTTTATACAAAATTGAAAAGCGCTACAGTCAGCACAACCTTATTTCCCTCCCTCATCTATTAAAATGACAATGAGCAATGTTTTTTGGCTTGAAAATAACATTTCAGTGGACACTGGGCATTCCAAAGTAGAGGATCTATCTAATAGACCATATACAAAAGGACTGTGTTATCTGTTAAAATGACAATGAGGAATGTTTTTCAGATGGAAAATACCATTTCAATGGACAGTGGGTATTCAAAAGTAAGGTATTTATCTTGGTGACCAGAGAGAGAAAGAATGTTTTGATCCGCAGTGTACAATAGGCATTACTGCGTCTGTAAGATCGTTGGCCTCGTGGCCTAATGGATAAGGCGTCTGACTTCGAATCAGAAGATTGCGAGTTCGAGTCTCGTCGGGGTCGTAGTACAACTCTATTTATACAAAATTGAAAAGCGCTACAGTCAGCACAACCTTATTTCCCTCTCTCATCTATTAAAATGACAATGAGCAATGTTGTTTGGATGGAAAAAACCATTTCAATGGACACTGGGCATTCAAAAGTAAGGTATTTATCTTGGTGACCAGAGAAAGAAAGAATGTTTTGATCCGCAGTGTACAATAGGCATTACTGCGTCTGTAAGATCGTTGGACTCGTGGCCAAATGGATGAGGCGTCTGACTTCGAATCAGAAGATTGCGAGTTCGAGTCTCGTCGGGGTCGTAGTACAACGCTTTTTATACAAAATTGAAAAGCGCTACAGTCAGCACAACCTTATTTCCCTCCCTCATCTATTAAAATGACAATGAGCAATGTTTTTTGGATTGAAAATAACATTTCAGTGGACACTGGGCATTCCAAAGTAGAGGATCTATCTAATAGACCATATACAAAAGGACTGTGTTATCTGCTAAAATGACAATGAGGAATGTTTTTCAGATGGAAAATACCATTTCAATGGACAGTGGGTATTCAAAAGTAAGGTATTTATCTTGGTGAGCAGAGAGAGAAAGATTGCTTTGATCCGCAGTGTACAATAGGCATTACTGCGTCTGTAAGATCGTTGGCCTCGTGGCCTAATGGATAAGGCGTCTGACTTCGAATCAGAAGATTGCGAGTTCGAGTCTCGTCGGGGTCGTAGTACAACTCTTTTTATACAAAATTGAAAAGCGCTACAGTCAGCACAACCTTATTTCCATTTCTCATCTATTAAAATGACAATGAGCAATGTTTTTTGGATGGAAAATAACATTTCAGTGGACACTGGGCATTCAAAAGTAAGGTATTTATCTTGGTGACCAGAGAAAGAAAGAATGTTTTGATCCGCAGTGTACAATAGGCATTAGTGCGTCTGTAAGATGGTTGGCCTCTTGGCCTAATGGAGAAGGCGTCTGACTTCGAATCAGAAGATTGCGAGTTCGAGTCTCGTCGGGGTCGTAGTGCAACTCTTTTTGTACAAAATTGAAAAGCGCTACAGTCAGCACAACCTTATTTCCCTCCCTCATCTATTTAAATGACAATGAGCAATGTTTTTTGGATTGAAAATAACATTTCAGTGGATACTGGGCATTCCAAAGTAGAGGATCTATCTAATAGACCATATACAAAAGGACTGTGTTATCTGTTAAAATGACAATGAGGAATGTTTTTCAGATGGAAAATACCATTTCAATGGACAGTGGGTATTCAAAAGTAAGGTATTTATCTTGGTGACCAGAGAGAGAAAGAATGTTTTGATCCGCAGTGTCCAATAGGCATTACTGCGTCTGTAAGATCGTTGGCCTCGTGGCCTAATGGATAAGGCATCTGACTTCGAATCAGAAGATTGCGAGTTCGAGTCTCGTCGGGGTCGTAGTACAACTCTTTTTATACAAAATTGAAAAGCGCTACAGTCAGCACAACCTTATTTCCCTCCCTCATCTATTAAAATGACAATGAGCATTGTTTTTTGGATTGAAAATAACATTTCAGTGGACACTGGGCATTCCAAAGTAGAGGATCTATCTAATTGACCATATACAAAAGGACTGTGTTATCTGTTAAAATGACAATGGGCAATGTTTTTCAGATGGAAAAGACCATTTCAATGGACACTGAGCATTCAAAAGTAGATTTTTTATCTTGGTGACCAGAAGCAAAAGGAATGTTTGAACCGGAGTGTACAATAGGCATTACTGCGTCTGTAAGATCGTTGGCCTCGTGGCCTAATGGATAAGGCGTCTGACTTCGAATCAGAAGATTGCGAGTTCGAGTCTCGTCGGGGTCGTAGTACAACTCTTTTTATACAAAATTGAAAAGCGGTACAGTCAGCACAACCTTATTTCCCTCTCTCATCTATTAAAATGACAATGAGCAATGTTTTTTGGATGGAAAAAACCATTTCAATGGACACTGAGCACTCAAAAGTAAGGTATTTATCTTGGTGACCAGAGAAAGAAAGAATGTTTGGAACCGGAGTGTACAATAGGCATTACTGCGTCTGTAAGATCGTTGGACTCGTGGCCAAATGGAGAAGGCGTCTGACTTCGAATCAGAAGATTGCGAGTTCGAGTCTCGTCGGGGTCGTAGTACAACTCTTTTTATACAAAATTGAAAAGCGCTACAGTCAGCACAACCTTATTTCCCTCCCTCATCTATTAAAATGACAATGAGCAATGTTTTTTGGATTGAAAATAACATTTCAGTGGACACTGGGCATTCCAAAGTAGAGGATCTATCTAATGGACCATATACAAAAGGACTGTGTTATCTGTTAAAATGACAATGAGGAATGTTTTTCAGATGGAAAATACCATTTCAATGGACACTGAGCATTCAAAAGTAGATTTTTTATCTTGGTGACCAGAAGCAAAAGGAATGTTTGAACCGCAGTGTACAATAGGCATTACTGCGTCTGTAAGATCGTTTGCCTCGTGGCCTAATGGATAAGGCGTCTGACTTCGAATCAGAAGATTGCGAGTTCGAGTCTCGTCTGGGTCGTAGTACAACTCTTTTTATACAAAATTGAAAAGCGCTACAGTCAGCACAACCTTATTTCCCTCCCTCATCTATTAAAATGACAATGAGCAATGTTTTTTGGATTGAAAATAACATTTCAGTGGACACTGGGCATTCCAAAGTAGAGGATCTATCTAATTGACCATGTACAAAAGGACTGTGTTATCTGTTAAAATGACAATGGGCAATGTTTTTCAGATGGAAAATACCATTTCAATGGACACTGAGCATTCAAAAGTAGATTTTTTATCTTGGTGACCAGAAGCAAAAGGAATGTTTGACCCGGAGTGTACAATAGGCATTACTGCGTCTGTAAGATGGTTGGCCTCGTGGCCTAATGGATAAGGCGTCTGACTTCGAATCAGAAGATTGCGAGTTCGAGTGTCGTCGGGGTCGTAGTACAACTCTTTTTATACAAAATTGAAAAGCGCCAGAGTCAGCACAACCTTATTTCCCTCCCTCATCTATTAAAATGACAATGAGCAATGTTTTTGGATTGAAAATAACATTTCAGTGGACACTGGGCATGCCAAAGTAGAGGATCTATCTAATTGACCATATACAAAAGGACTGTGTTATCTGTTGAAATGACAATGGGCAATGTTTTTCAGATGGAAAAGACCATTTCAATGGACACTGAGCATTCAAAAGTAGATTTTTTATCTTGGTGACCAGAAGCAAAAGGAATGTTTGAACCGGAGTGTACAATAGGCATTACTGCGTCTGTAAGATCGTTGGCCTCGTGGCCTAATGGATAAGGCGTCTGACTTCGAATCAGAAGATTGCGAGTTCGAGTCTCGTCGGGGTCGTAGTACAACTCTTTTTATACAAAATTGAAAAGCGCTACAGTCAGCACAACCTTATTTCCATTTCTCATCTATTAAAATGACAATGAGCAATGTTTTTTGGATGGAAAATAACATTTCAGTGGACACTGGGCATTCAAAAGTAAGGTATTTATCTTGGTGACCAGAGAAAGAAAGAATGTTTTGATCCGGAGTGTACAATAGGCATTAGTGCGTCTGTAAGATGGTTGGCCTCGTGGCCTAATGGATAAGGCGTCTGACTTCGAATCAGAAGATTGCGAGTTCGAGTCTCGTCGGGGTCGTAGTACAACTCTTTTTATACAAAATTGAAAAGCGCTACTGTCAGCACAACCTCATTTCCCTCCCTCATCTATTAAAATGACAATGAGCAATGTTTTTTGGATTGAAAATAACATTTCAGTGGATACTGGGCATTCCAAAGTAGAGGATCTATCTAATAGACCATATACAAAAGGACTGTGTTATCTGTTAAAATGACAATGAGGAATGTTTTTCAGATGGAAAATACCATTTCAATGGACAGTGGGTATTCAAAAGTAAGGTATTTATCTTGGTGACCAGAGAGAGAAAGAATGTTTTGATCCGCAGTGTGCAATAGGCATTACTGCGTCTGTAAGATCGTTGGCCTCGTGGCCTAATGGATAAGGCGTCTGACTTCGAATCAGAAGATTGCGAGTTCGAGTCTCGTCGGGGTCGTAGTACAACTCTTTTTATACAAAATTGAAACGCGCTACAGTCAGCACAACCTTATTTCCCTCCCTCATCTATTAAAATGACAATGAGCAATGTTTTTTGGATTGAAAATAACATTTCAGTGGACACTGGGCATTGCAAAGTAGAGGATCTATCTAACTGACCATATACAAAAGGACTGTGTTATCTGTTAAAATGACAATGGGCAATGTTTTTCAGATGGAAAATACCATTTCAATGGACACTGAGCATTCAAAAGTAGATTTTTTATCTTGGTGACCAGAAGCAAAAGGAATGTTTGAACCGGAGTGTAGAATAGGCATTACTGCGTCTGTAAGATCTTTGGCCTCGTGGCCTAATGGATAAGGCGTCTGACTTCGAATCAGAAGATTGCGAGTTCGAGTCTCGTCGGGGTCGTAGTACAACTCTTTTTATACAAAATTGAAAAGCGCTACAGTCAGCACAACCTTATTTCCCTCTCTCATCTATTAAAATGACAATGAGCAATGTTTTTGGATGGAAAAAACCATTTCAATGGACACTGGGCATTCAAAAGTAAGGTATTTATCTTGGTGACCAGAGAAAGAAAGAATGTTTTGATCCGCAGTGTACAATAGGCATTAGTGCGTCTGTAAGATCGTTGGACTCGTGGCCAAATGGAGAAGGCGTCTGACTTCGAATCAGAAGATTGCGAGTTCGAGTCTCGTCGGGGTCGTAGTACAACTCTTTTTATACAAAATTGAAAAGCGCTACAGTCAGCACAACCTTATTTCCCTCCCTCATCTATTAAAATGACAATGAGCAATGTGTTTTGGATTGAAAATAACATTTCAGTGGACACTGGGCATTCCAAAGTAGAGGATCTATCTAATAGACCATATACAAAAGGACTGTGTTATCTGTTAAAATGACAATGGGCAATGTTTTTCAGATGGAAAATACCATTTCAATGGACACTGAGCATTCAAAAGTAGATTTTTTATCTTGGTGACCAGAAGCAAAAGGAATGTTTGAACCGGAGTGTAGAATAGGCATTACTGCGTCTGTAAGATCTTTGGCCTCGTGGCCTAATGGATAAGGCGTCTGACTTCGAATCAGAAGATTGCGAGTTCGAGTCTCGTCGGGGT
Source organism: Haliotis asinina (assembly GCF_037392515.1). Taxonomy (NCBI): domain Eukaryota; kingdom Metazoa; phylum Mollusca; class Gastropoda; order Lepetellida; family Haliotidae; genus Haliotis; species Haliotis asinina. Next base: position 83,041,848 of record NC_090282.1, read on the forward strand.
CGTAGTACAACTCTTTTTATACAAAATTGAAAAGCGCTACAGTCAGCACAACCTTATTTCCATCTCTCATCTATTAAAATGACAATGAGCAATGTTTTTTGGATGGAAAAAACCATTTCAATGGACACTGGGCATTCAAAAGTAAGATATTTATCTTGGTGACCAGAGAAAGAAAGAATGTTTTGATCCGCAGTGTACAATAGGCATTAGTGCGTCTGTAAGATCGTTGGACTCGTGGCCAAATGGAGAAGGCGTCTGACTTCGAATCAGAAGATTGCGAGTTCGAGTCTCGTCGGGGTCGTAGTACAACTCTTTTTATACAAAATTGAAAAGCGCTACTGTCAGCACAACCTCATTTCCCTCCCTCATCTATTAAAATGACAATGAGCAATGTTTTTTGGATTGAAAATAACATTTCAGTGGACACTGGGCATTCCAAAGTAGAGGATCTATCTAATAGACCATATACAAAAGGACTGTGTTATCTGTTAAAATGACAATTAGGAATGTTTTTCAGATGGAAAATACCATTTCAATGGACAGTGGGTATTCAAAAGTAAGGTATTTATCTTGGTGACCAGAGAGAGAAAGAATGTTTTGATCCGCAGTGTGCAATAGGCATTACTGCGTCTGTAAGATCGTTGGCCTCGTGGCCTAATGGATAAGGCGTCTGACTTCGAATCAGAAGATTGCGAGTTCGAGTCTCGTCGGGGTCGTAGTACAACTCTTTTTATACAAAATTGAAACGCGCTACAGTCAGCACAACCTTATTTCCCTCCCTCATCTATTAAAATGACAATGAGCAATGTTTTTTGGATGGAAAATAACATTTCAGTGGACACTGGGCATTCCAAAGTAGAGGATCTATCTAATTGACCATATACAAAAGGACTGTGTTATCTGTTAAAATGACAATGGGCAATGTTTTTCAGATGGAAAATACCATTTCAATGGACACTGAGCATTCAAAAGTAGATTTTTTATCTTGGTGACCAGAAGCAAAAGGAATGTTTGAACCGGAGTGTAGAATAGGCATTACTGCGTCTGTAAGATCGTTGGCCTCGTGGCCTAATGGATAAGGCGTCTGACTTCGAATCAGAAGATTGCGAGTTCGAGTCTCGTCGGGGTCGTAGTACAACTCTTTTTATACAAAATTGAAAAGCGCTACAGTCAGCACAACCTTATTTCCCTCTCTCATCTATTAAAATGACAATGAGCAATGTTTTTGGATGGAAAAAACCATTTCAATGGACACTGGGCATTCAAAAGTAAGGTATTTATCTTGGTGACCAGAGAAAGAAAGAATGTTTTGATCCGCAGTGTACAATAGGCATTAGTGCGTCTGTAAGATCGTTGGACTCGTGGCCAAATGGAGAAGGCGTCTGACTTCGAATCAGAAGATTGCGAGTTCGAGTCTCGTCGGGGTCGTATTACAACTCTTTTTATACAAAATGGAAAAGCGCTACAGTCAGCACAACCTTATTTCCCTCCCTCATCTATTAAAATGACAATGAGCAATGTGTTTTGGATTGAAAATAACATTTCAGTGGACACTGGGCATTCCAAAGTAGAGGATCTATCTAATAGACCATATACAAAAGGACTGTGTTATCTGTTAAAATGACAATGGGCAATGTTTTTCAGATGGAAAATACCATTTCAATGGACACTGGGTATTCAAAAGTAAGGTATTTATCTTGGTGACCAGAGAGAGAAAGAATGTTTTGATCCGCAGTATACAATAGGCATTACAGCGTCTGCAAGATCGTTGGCCTCGTGGCCTAATGGATAAGGCGTCTGACTTCGAATCAGAAGATTGCGAGTTCGAGTCTCGTCGGGGTCGTAGTACAACTCTTTTTATACAAAATTGAAAAGCGCTACAGTCAGCACAACCTTATTTCCATCTCTCATCTATTAAAATGACAATGAGCAATGTTTTTTGGATTGAAAATAACACTTCAGTAAACACTGGGCATTCAAAAGTAAGGTATTTATCTTGGTGACCAGAGAAAGAAAGAATGTTTTGATCCGCAGTTTACAATAGGCATTACTGCGTCTGTAAGATCGTTGGCCTCGTGGCCTAATGGATAAGGCGTCTGACTTCGAATCAGAAGATTGCGAGTTCGAGTCTCGTCGGGGTCGTAGTACAACTCTTTTTATACAAAATTGAAAAGTGCTATAGTCAGCACAACCTTATTTCCCTCCCTCATCTATTAAAATGACAATGAGCAATGTTTTTGGATGGAAAATAACATTTCAGTGGACACTGGGCATTCCAAAGTAGAGGATCTATCTAATTGACCATATACAAAAGGACTGTGTTATCTGTTAAAATGACAATGGGCAATGTTTTTCAGATGGAAAATACCATTTCAATGGACACTGAGCATTCAAAAGTAGATTTTTTATCTTGGTGACCAGAAGCAAAAGGAATGTTTGAACCGGAGTGTACAATAGGCATTACAGCGTCTGTAAGATCGTTGGCCTCGTGGCCTAATGGATAAGGCGTCTGACTTCGAATCAGAAGATTGCGAGTTCGAGTGTCGTCGGGGTCGTAGTACAACTCTTTTTATACAAAATTGAAAAGCGCTACAGTCAGCGCAACCTTATTTATCTCTCTCGTCTATTAAAATGACAATGAGCAATGTTTTTTGGATGGAAAAAAACATTTCAGTGGACACTGGGTATTCAAAAGTAAGGTATTTATCTTGGTGACCAGAGAAAGAAAGAATGTTTTGATCCGCAGTGTACAATAGGCATTAGTGCGTCTGTAAGATGGTTGGCCTCGTGGCCTAATGGATAAGGCGTCTGACTTCGAATCAGAAGATTGCGAGTTCGAGTCTCGTCTGGGTCGTAGTACAACTCTTTTTATACAAAATTTAAAACCGCTACAGTCAGCACAACCTTATTTCCCTCCCTCATCTATTAAAATGACAATGAGCAATGTTTTTGGATGGAAATTAACATTTCAGTGGACACTGGGCATTCCAAAGTAGAGGATCTATCTAATTGACCATATACAAAAGGACTGTGTTATCTGTTAAAATGACAATGGGCAATGTTTTTCAGATGGAAAATACCATTTCAATGGACACTGAGCATTCAAAAGTAGATTTTTTATCTTGGTGACCAGAAGCAAAAGGAATGTTTGAACCGGAGTGTACAATAGGCATTACAGCGTCTGTAAGATCGTTGGCCTCGTGGCCTAATGGATAAGGCGTCTGACTTCGAATCAGAAGATTGCGAGTTCGAGTCTCGTCGGGGTCGTAGTACAACTCTTTTTATACAAAATTGAAAAGCGCTACAGTCAGCACAACCTTATTTCCATCTCTCATCTATTAAAATGACAATGAGCAATGTTTTTTGGATGGAAAATACCATTTCAGTGGACACTGGGTATTCAAAAGTAAGGTTTTTATCTTGGTGACCAGAGAAAGAAAGAATGTTTTGATCCGCAGTGTACAATAGGCATTACTGCGTCTGTAAGATGGTTGGCCTCGTGGCCTAATCGATAAAGCGTTTGACTTCGAATCAGAAGATTGCGAGTTCGAGTCTCGTAGGGGTCGTAGTACAACTCTTTTTATACAAAATTGAAAAGCGCTACAGTCAGCACAACCTTATTTCCCTCCCTCATCTATTAAAATGACAATGAGCAATGTTTTTGGATGGAAATTAACATTTCAATGGACACTGGGCATTCCAAAGTAGAGGATCTATCTAATTGACCATATACAAAAGGACTGTGTTATCTGTTAAAATGAGAATGGGCAATGTTTTTCAGATGGAAAATACCATTTCAATGGACACTGAGCATTCAAAAGTAGATTTTTTATCTTGGTGACCAGAAGCAAAAGGAATGTTTGAACCGGAGTGTACAATAGGCATTACAGCGTCTGTAAGATCGTTGGCCTCGTGGCCTAATGGATAAGGCGTCTGACTTCGAATCAGAAGATTGCGAGTTCGAGTCTCGTCGGGGTCGTAGTACAACTCTTTTTATACAAAATTGAAAAGCGCTACAGTCAGCACAACCTTATTTCCATCTCTCATCTATTAAAATGACAATGAGCAATGTTTTTTGGATGGAAAATAACATTTCAGTGGACACTGGGTATTCAAAAGTAAGGTTTTTATCTTGGTGACCAGAGAAAGAAAGAATGTTTTGATCCGCAGTGTACAATAGGCATTAGTGCGTCTGTAAGATAGTTGGCCTCGTGGCCTAATGGAAAAGGCGTCTGACTTCGAATCAGAAGACTGCGAGTTCGAGTCTCGTCGGGGTCGTAGTACAACTCTTTTTATACAAAATTGAAAAGCGCTACAGTCAGCACAACCTTATTTCCCTCCCTCATCTATTAAAATGACAATGAGCAATGTTTTTGGATGGAAATTAACATTTCAGTGGACACTGGGCATTCCAAAGTAGAGGATCTATCTAATTGACCATATACAAGAGGACTGTGTTATCTGTTAAAATGACAATGGGCAATGTTTTTCAGATGGAAAATACCATTTCAATGGACACTGAGCATTCAAAAGTAGATTTTTTATCTTGGTGACCAGAAGCAAAAGGAATGTTTCAACCGGAGTGTACAATAGGCATTACAGCGTCTGTAAGATCGTTGGCCTCGTGGCCTAATGGATAAGGCGTCTGACTTCGAATCAGAAGATTGCGAGTTCGAGTCTCGTCGGGGTCGTAGTACAACTCTTTTTATACAAAATTGAAAAGCGCTACAGTCAGCACAACCTTATTTCCCTCCCTCATCTATTAAAATGACAATGAGCAATGTTTTTGGATGGAAATTAACATTTCAGTGGACACTGGGCATTCCAAAGTAGAGGATCTATCTAATTGACCATATACAAAAGGACTGTGTTATCTGTTAAAATGAGAATGGGCAATGTTTTTCAGATGGAAAATACCATTTCAATGGACACTGAGCATTCAAAAGTAGATTTTTTATCTTGGTGACCAGAAGCAAAAGGAATGTTTGAACCGGAGTGTACAATAGGCATTACAGCGTCTGTAAGATCGTTGGCCTCGTGGCCTAATGGATAAGGCGTCTGACTTCGAATCAGAAGATTGCGAGTTCCAGTCTCGTCGGGGTCGTAGTACAACTCTTTTTATACAAAATTGAAAAGCTCTACAGTCAGCACAACCTTATTTCCCTCCCTCATCTATTAAAATGACAATGAGCAATGTTTTTGGATGGAAATTAACATTTCAGTGGACACTGGGCATTCCAAAGTAGAGGATCTATCTAATTGACCATATACAAAAGGACTGTGTTATCTGTTAAAATGACAATGGGCAATGTTTTTCAGATGGAAAATACCATTTCAATGGACACTGAGCATTCAAAAGTAGATTTTTTATCTTGGTGACCAGAAGCAAAAGGAATGTTTGAACCGGAGTGTACAATAGGCATTACAGCGTCTGTAAGATCGTTGGCCTCGTGGCCTAATGGATAGGGCGTCTGACTTCGAATCAGAAGATTGCGAGTTCGAGTCTCGTCGGGGTCGTAGTACAACTCTTTTTATACAAAATTGAAAAGCGCTACAGTCAGCACAACCTTATTTCCCTCCCTCATCTATTAAAATGACAATGAGCGATGTTTTTTGGATTGAAAATAACATTTCAGTGGACACTGGGCATTCCAAAGTAGAGGATCTATCTAATAGACCATATACAAAAGGACTGTGTTATCTGTTAAAATGACAATGAGCAATGTTTTTCAGATGGAAAATACCATTTCAATGGACACTGGGTATTCAAAAGTAAGGTATTTATCTTGGTGACCAGAGAGAGAAAGAATGTTTTGATCCGCAGTGTGCAATAGGCATTACTGCGTCTGTAAGATCGTTGGCCTCGTGGCCTAATGGATAAGGCGTCTGACTTCGAATCAGAAGATTGCGAGTTCGAGTCTCGTCGGGGTCGTAGTACAACTCTTTTTATACAAAATTGAAAAGCGCTACAGTCAGCACAACCTTTTTTCCATCTCTCATCTGTTAAAATGACAATGAGCAATGTTTCTTGGATGGAAAATAACATTTCAGTAAACACTGGGCATTCAAAAGTAAGGTATTTATCTTGGTGACCAGAGAAAGAAAGAATGTTTTGATCCGCAGTGTACAATAGGCATTACTGCGTCTGTAAGATCGTTGGCCTCGTGGCCTAATGGATAAGGCGTCTGACTTCGAATCAGAAGATTGCGAGTTCGAGTCTCGTCGGGGTCGTAGTACAACTCTTTTTATACAAAATTTAAAAGTGCTACAGTCAGCACAACCTTATTTCCCTCCCTCATCTATTAAAATGACAATGAGCAATGTTTTTGGATGGAAAATAACATTTCAGTGGACACTGGGCATTCCAAAGTAGATGATCTATCTAACTGACCATATACAAGAGGACTGTGTTATCTGTTAAAATGACAATGGGCAATGTTTTTCAGATGGAAAATACCATTTCAATGGACACTGAGAATTCAAAAGTAGATTTTTTATCTTGGTGACCAGAAGCAAAAGGAATGTTTGAACCGGAGTGTACAATAGGCATTACAGCGTCTGTAAGATCGTTGGCCTCGTGGCCTAATGGATAAGGCGTCCGACTTCGAATCAGAAGATTGCGAGTTCGAGTCTCGTCGGGGTCGTAGTACAACTCTTTTTATACAAAATTGAAACGCGCTACAGTCAGCACAACCTTATTTCCCTCCCTCATCTATTAAAATGACAATGAGCAATGTTTTTTGGATTGAAAATAACATTTCAGTGGACACTGGGCATTCCAAAGTAGAGGATCTATCTAATTAACCATATACAAAAGGACTGTGTTGTGTGTTAAAATGACAATGGGCAATGTTTTCCAGATGGAAAATACCATTTCAATGGACACTGAGCATTCAAAAGTAGTTTTTTTATCTTGGTGACCAGAAGCAAAAGGAATGTTTGAACCGGAGTGTACAATAGGCATTACTGCGTCTGTAAGATCGTTGGCCTCGTGGCCTAATGGATAAGGCGTCTGACTTCGAATCAGAAGATTGCGAGTTCGAGTCTCGTCGGGGTCGTAGTACAACTCTTTTTATACAAAATTGAAAAGCGCTACAGTCAGCACAACCTTATTTCCCTCTCTCATCTGTTAAAATGACAATGAGCAATGTTTTTGGATTGAAAATAACATTTCAGTGGACACTGGGCATTCCAAAGTAGAGGATCTATCTAATGGACCATATACAAAAGGACTGTGTTATCTGTTAAAATGACAATGGGCAATGCTTTTCAGATGGAAAATACCATTTCAATGGACACTGAGCATTCAAAAGTAGATTTTTTATCTTGGTGACCAGAAGCAAAAGGAATGTTTGAACCGGAGTGTACAATAGGCATTACAGCGTCTGTAAGATCGTTGGCCTCGTGGCCTTATGGATAAGGCGTCTGACTTCGAATCAGAAGATTGCGAGTTCGAGTCTCGTCGGGGTCGTAGTACAACTCTTTTTATACAAAATTGAAAAGCGCTACAGTCAGCACAACCTTGTTTCCATCTCTCATCTATTAAAATGACAATGAGCAATGTTTTTTGGATGGAAAATAACATTTCAGTGGACACTGGGTATTCAAAAGTAAGGTTTTTATCTTGGTGACCAGAGAAAGAAAGAATGTTTTGATCCGCAGTGTACAATAGGCATTACTGCGTCTGTAAGATGGTTGGCCTCGTGGCCTAATGGATAAGGCGTCTGACTTCGAATCAGAAGATTGCGAGTTCGAGTCTCGTCGGGGTCATAGTACAACTCTTTTTATACAAAATTGAAAAGCGCTACAGTCAGCACAACCTTATTTCCCTCCCTCATCTATTAAAATGACAATGAGCAATGTTTTTTGGATTGAAAATAACATTTCAGTGGACACTGGGCATTCCAAAGTAGAGGATCTATCTAATTAACCATATACAAAAGGACTGTGTTGTGTGTTAAAATGACAATGGGCAATGTTTTCCAGATGGAAAATACCATTTCAATGGACACTGAGCATTCAAAAGTAGTTTTTTTATCTTGGTGACCAGAAGCAAAAGGAATGTTTGAACCGGAGTGTACAATAGGCATTACTGCGTCTGTAAGATCGTTGGCCTCGTGGCCTAATGGATAAGGCGTCTGACTTCGAATCAGAAGATTGCGAGTTCGAGTCTCGTCGGGGTCGTAGTACAACTCTTTTTATACAAAATTGAAAAGCGCTACAGTCAGCACAACCTTATTTCCCTCTCTCATCTGTTAAAATGACAATGAGCAATGTTTTTGGATTGAAAATAACATTTCAGTGGACACTGGGCATTCCAAAGTAGAGGATCTATCTAATGGACCATATACAAAAGGACTGTGTTATCTGTTAAAATGACAATGGGCAATGCTTTTCAGATGGAAAATACCATTTCAATGGACACTGAGCATTCAAAAGTAGATTTTTTATCTTGGTGACCAGAAGCAAAAGGAATGTTTGAACCGGAGTGTACAATAGGCATTACAGCGTCTGTAAGATCGTTGGCCTCGTGGCCTAATGGATAAGGCGTCTGACTTCGAATCAGAAGATTGCGAGTTCGAGTCTCGTCGGGGTCGTAGTACAACTCTTTTTATACAAAATTGAAAAGCGCTACAGTCAGCACAACCTTATTTCCATCTCTCATCTATTAAAATGACAATGAGCAATGTTTTTTGGATGGAAAATAACATTTCAGTGGACACTGGGTATTCAAAAGTAAGGTTTTTATCTTGGTGACCAGAGAAAGAAAGAATGTTTTGATCCGCAGTGTACAATAGGCATTACTGCGTCTGTAAGATGGTTGGCCTCGTGGCCTAATGGATAAGGCGTCTGACTTCGAATCAGAAGATTGCGAGTTCGAGTCTCGTCGGGGTCGTAGTACAACTCTTTTTATACAAAATTGAAAAGCTCTACAGTCAGCACAACCTTATTTCCCTCCCTCATCTATTAAAATGACAATGAGCAATGTTTTTTGATGGAAATTAACATTTCAGTGGACACTGGGCATTCCAAAGTAGAGGATCTATCTAATTGACCATATACAAAAGGACTGTGTTATCTGTTAAAATGAGAATGGGCAATGTTTTTCAGATGGTAAATACCATTTCAATGGACACTGAGCATTCAAAAGTAGATTTTTTATCTTGGTGACCAGAAGCAAAAGGAATGTTTGAACCGGAGTGTACAATAGGCATTACAGCGTCTGTAAGATCGTTGGCCTCGTGGCCTAATGGATAAGGCGTCTGACTTCGAATCAGAAGATTGCGAGTTCGAGTCTCGTCGGGGTCGTAGTACAACTCTTTTTATACAAAATTGAAAAGCGCTACAGTCAGCACAACCTTATTTCCCTCTCTCATCTGTTAAAATGACAATGAGCAATGTTTTTGGATTGAAAATAACATTTCAGTGGACACTGGGCATTCCAAAGTAGAGGATCTATCTAATGGACCATATACAAAAGGACTGTGTTATCTGTTAAAATGACAATGGGCAATGCTTTTCAGATGGAAAATACCATTTCAATGGACACTGAGCATTCAAAAGTAGATTTTTTATCTTGGTGACCAGAAGCAAAAGGAATGTTTGAACCGGAGTGTACAATAGGCATTACAGCGTCTGTAAGATCGTTGGCCTCGTGGCCTAATGGATAAGGCGTCTGACTTCGAATCAGAAGATTGCGAGTTCGAGTCTCGTCGGGGTCGTAGTACAACTCTTTTTATACAAAATTGAAAAGCGCTACAGTCAGCACAACCTTATTTCCATCTCTCATCTATTAAAATGACAATGAGCAATGTTTTTTGGATGGAAAATAACATTTCAGTGGACACTGGGTATTCAAAAGTAAGGTTTTTATCTTGGTGACCAGAGAAAGAAAGAATGTTTTGATCCGCAGTGTACAATAGGCATTACTGCGTCTGTAAGATGGTTGGCCTCGTGGCCTAATGGATAAGGCGTCTGACTTCGAATCAGAAGATTGCGAGTTCGAGTCTCGTCGGGGTCATAGTACAACTCTTTTTATACAAAATTGAAACGCGCTACAGTCAGCACAACCTTATTTCCCTCCCTCATCTATTAAAATGACAATGAGCAATGTTTTTGGATGGAAATTAACATTTCAGTGGACACTGGGCATTCCAAAGTAGAGGATCTATCTAATTGACCATATACAAAAGGACTGTGTTATCTGTTAAAATGAGAATGGGCAATGTTTTTCAGATGGAAAATACCATTTCAATGGACACTGAGCATTCAAAAGTAGATTTTTTATCTTGGTGACCAGAAGCAAAAGGAATGTTTGAACCGGAGTGTACAATAGGCATTACAGCGTCTGTAAGATCGTTGGCCTCGTGGCCTAATGGATAAGGTGTCTGACTTCGAATCAGAAGATTGCGAGTTCGAGTCTCGTCGGGGTCGTAGTACAACTCTTTTTATACAAAATTGAAAAGCTCTACAGTCAGCACAACCTTATTTCCCTCCCTCATCTATTAAAATGACAATGAGCAATGTTTTTGGATGGAAATTAACATTTCAGTGGACACTGGCCATTCCAAAGTAGAGGATCTATCTAATTGACCATATACAAAAGGACTGTGTTATCTGTTAAAATGAGAATGGGCAATGTTTTTCAGATGGTAAATACCATTTCAATGGACACTGAGCATTCAAAAGTAGATTTTTTATCTTGGTGACCAGAAGCAAAAGGAATGTTTGAACCGGAGTGTACAATAGGCATTACAGCGTCTGTAAGATCGTTGGCCTCGTGGCCTAATGGATAAGGCGTCTGACTTCGAATCAGAAGATTGCGAGTTCGAGTCTCGTCGGGGTCGTAGTACAACTCTTTTTATACAAAATTGAAAAGCGCTACAGTCAGCACAACCTTATTTCCCTCCCTCATCTATTAAAATGACAATGAGCAATGTTTTTTGGATGGAAATTAACATTTCAGTGGACACTGGGCATTCCAAAGTAGAGGATCTATCTAATTGACCATATACAAAAGGACTGTGTTATCTGTTAAAATGACAATGGGCAATGTTTTTCAGATGGAAAATACCATTTCAATGGACACTGAGCATTCAAAAGTAGATTTTTTATCTTGGTGACCAGAAGCAAAAGGAATGTTTGAACCGGAGTGTACAATAGGCATTACAGCGTCTGTAAGATCGTTGGCCTCGTGGCCTAATGGATAAGGCGTCTGACTTCGAATCAGAAGATTGCGAGTTCGAGTCTCGTCGGGGTCGTAGTACAACTCTTTTTATACAAAATTGAAAAGCGCTACAGTCAGCACAACCTTATTTCCCTCCCTCATCTATTAAAATGACAATGAGCAATGTTTTTTGGATGGAAAATAACATTTCAGTGGACACTGGGCATTCAAAAGTAAGGTATTTATCTTGGTGACCAGAGAAAGAAAGAATGTTTTGATCCGCAGTGTACAATAGGCATTAGTGCGTCTGTAAGATGGTTGGCCTCGTGGCCTAATGGATAAGGCGTCTGACTTCGAATCAGAAGATTGCGAGTTCGAGTCTCGTCGGGGTCGTAGTACAACTCTTTTTATACAAAATTGAAAAGTGCTACAGTCAGCACAACCTTATTTCTCTCCCTCATCTATTAAAAGGACAATGAGCAATGTTTTTGGATGGAAATTAACATTTCAGTGGACACTGGGCATTCCAAAGTAGAGGATCTATCTAATTGACCATATACAAAAGGACTGTGTTATCTGTTAAAATGAGAATGGGCAATGTTTTTCAGATGGAAAATACCATTTCAATGGACACTGAGCATTCAAAAGTAGATTTTTTATCTTGGTGACCAGAAGCAAAAGGAATGTTTGAACCGGAGTGTACAATAGGCATTACTGCGTCTGTAAGATCGTTGGCCTCGTGGCCTAATGGATAAGGCGTCTGACTTCGAATCAGAAGATTGCGAGTTCGAGTCTCGTCGGGGTCGTAGTACAACTCTTTTTATACAAAATTGAAAAGCGCTACAGTCAGCACAACCTTATTTCCCTCCCTCATCTATTAAAATGACAATGAGCAATGTTTTTGGATGGAAATTAACATTTCAATGGACACTGGGCATTCCAAAGTAGAGGATCTATCTAATTGACCATATACAAAAGGACTGTGTTATCTGTTAAAATGACAATGGGCAATGTTTTTCAGATGGAAAATACCATTTCAATGGACACTGAGCATTCAAAAGTAGATTTTTTATCTTGGTGACCAGAAGCAAAAGGAATGTTTGAACCGGAGTGTACAATAGGCATTACTGCGTCTGTAAGATCGTTGGCCTCGTGGCCTAATGGATAAGGCGTCTGACTTCGAATCAGAAGATTGCGAGTTCGAGTCTCGTCGGGGTCGTAGTACAACTCTTTTTATACAAAATTGAAAAGCGCTACAGTCAGCACAACCTTATTTCCCTCCCTCATCTATTAAAATGACAATGAGCAATGTTTTTGGATGGAAATTAACATTTCAGTGGACACTGGGCATTCCAAAGTAGAGGATCTATCTAATTGACCATATACAAAAGGACTGTGTTATCTGTTAAAATGACAATGAGCAATGTTTTTTGGATGGAAAATAACATTTCAGTGGACACTGGGCATTCAAAAGTGAGGTATTTATCTTGGTGACCAGAGAAAGAAAGAATGTTTTGATCCGCAGTGTACAATAGGCATTAGTGCGTCTGTAAGATGGTTGGCCTCGTGGCCTAATGGATAAGGCGTCTGACTTCGAATCAGAAGATTGCGAGTTCGAGTCTCGTCGGGGTCGTAGTACAACTCTTTTTATACAAAATTGAAACGCGCTACAGTCAGCACAACCTTATTTCCCTCCCTCATCTATTAAAAGGACAATGAGCAATGTTTTTTGGATTGAAAATACCATTTCAGTGGACACTGGGCATTCCAAAGTAGAGGATCTATCTAATAGACCATATACAAAAGGACTGTGTTATCTGTTAAAATGACAATGAGTAATGTTTTTCAGATGGAAAATACCATTTCAATGGACACTGTTTATTCAAAAGTAAGGTGTTTAACTTGGTGACCAGAGAGAGAAAGAATGTTTTGATCCGCAGTTTACAATAGGCATTACTGCGTCTGTAAGATCGTTGGCCTCGTGGCCTAATGGATAAGGCGTCTGACTTCGAATCAGAAGATTGCGAGTTCGAGTCTCGTCGGGGTCGTAGTACAACTCTTTTTATACAAAATTGAAACGCGCTACAGTCAGCACAACCTTATTTCCCTCCCTCATCTATTAAAATGACAATGAGCAATGTTTTTTGGATTGAAAATAACATTTCAGTGGACACTGGGCATTCCAAAGTAGAGGATCTATCTAATTGACCATATACAAAAGGACTGTGTTATCTGTTAAAATGACAATGGGCAATGTTTTTCAGATGGAAAATACCATTTCAATGGACACTGAGCATTCAAAAGTAGATTTTTTATCTTGGTGACCAGAAGCAAAAGGAATGTTTGAACCGGAGTGTACAATAGGCATTACTGCGTCTGTAAGATCGTTGGCCTCGTGGCCTAATGGATGAGGCGTCTGACTTCGAATCAGAAGATTGCGAGTTCGAGTCTCGTCGGGGTCGTAGTACAACTCTTTTTATACAAAATTGAAAAGAGCTACAGTCAGCACAACCTTATTTCCCTCTCTCATCTATTAAAATGACAATGGGCAATGTTTTTCAGATGGAAAATACCATTTCAATGGACACTGAGCATTCAAAAGTAGATTTTTTATCTTGGTGACCAGAAGCAAAAGGAATGTTTGAACCGCAGTGTACAATAGGCATTACTGCGTCTGTAAGATCGTTTGCCTCGTGGCCTAATGGATAAGGCGTCTGACTTCGAATCAGAAGATTGCGAGTTCGAGTCTCGTCTGGGTCGTAGTACAACTCTTTTTATACAAAATTGAAAAGCGCTACAGTCAGCACAACCGTATTTCCCTCCCTCATCTATTAAAATGACAATGAGCAATGTTTTTTGGATTGAAAATAACATTTCAGTGGACACTGGGCATTCCAAAGTAGAGGATCTATCTAATGGACCATATACAAAAGGACTGTGTTATCTGTTAAAATGACAATGGGCAATGTTTTTCAGATGGAAAATACCATTTCAATGGACACTGAGCATTCAAAAGTAGATTTTTTATCTTGGTGACCAGAAGCAAAAGGAATGTTTGAACCGGAGTGTACAATAGGCATTACTGCGTCTGTAAGATCGTTGGCCTCGTGGCCTAATGGATGAGGCGTCTGACTTCGAATCAGAAGATTGCGAGTTCGAGTCTCGTCGGGGTCGTAGTACAACTCTTTTTATACAAAATTGAAAAGCGCTACAGTCAGCACAACCTTATTTCCCTCTCTCATCTATTAAAATGACAATGGGCAATGTTTTTCAGATGGAAAATACCATTTCAATGGACACTGAGCATTCAAAAGTAGATTTTTTATCTTGGTGACCAGAAGCAAAAGGAATGTTTGAACCGGAGTGTACAATAGGCATTACTGCGTCTGTAAGATCGTTGGCCTCGTGGCCTAATGGATAAGGCGTCTGACTTCGAATCAGAAGATTGCGAGTTCGAGTCTCGTCTGGGTCGTAGTACAACTCTTTTTATACAAAATTGAAAAGCGCTACAGTCAGCACAACCGTATTTCCCTCCCTCATCTATTAAAATGACAATGAGCAATGTTGTTTGGATTGAAAATAACATTTCAATGGACACTGGGCATTCAAAAGTAAGATAATTATCTTGGTGACCAGAGAAAGAAAGAATGTTTTGATCCGCAGTGTACAATAGGCATTACTGCGTCTGTAAGATCGTTGGACTCGTGGCCAAATGGAGAAGGCGTCTGACTTCGAATCAGACGATTGCGAGTTCAACTCTCGTCGGGGTCGTAGTACAACTCTTTTTATACAAAATTGAAAAGCGCTACAGTCAGCACAACCTTATTTCCCTCCCTCATCTATTAAAATGACAATGAGCAATGTTTTTTGGATTGAAAATACCATTTCAGTGGACACTGGGCATTCCAAAGTAGAGGATCTATCTAATGGACCATATACAAAAGGACTGTGTTATCTGTTAAAATGACAATGGGCAATGTTTTTCAGATGGAAAATACCATTTCAATGGACACTGAGCATTCAAAAGTAGATTTTTTATCTTGGTGACCAGAAGCAAAAGGAATGTTTGAACCGCAGTGTACAATAGGCATTACTGCGTCTGTAAGATCGTTGGCCTCGTGGCCTAATGGATAAGGCGTCTGACTTCGAATCAGAAGATTGCGAGTTCGAGTCTCGTCGGGGTCGTAGTACAACTCTTTTTATACAAAATTGAAAAGCGCTACAGTCAGCACAACCTTATTTCCCTCCCTCATCTATTAAAATGACAATGAGCAATGTTTCTTGGATTGAAAACAACATTTCAGTGGACACTGGGCATTCCAAAGTAGAGGATCTATCTAATTGACCATATACAAAAGGACTGTGTAATCTGTTAAAATGACAATGGGCAATGTTTTTCAGATGGAAAATACCATTTCAATGGACACTGAGCATTCAAAAGTAGATTTTTTATCTTGGTGACCAGAAGCAAAAGGAATGTTTGAACCGCAGTGTACAATAGGCATTACTGCGTCTGTAAGATCGTTGGCCTCGTGGCCTAATGGATAAGGCGTCTGACTTCGAATCAGAAGATTGCGAGTTCGAGTCTCGTCTGGGTCGTAGTACAACTCTTTTTATACAAAATTGAAAAGCGCTACAGTCAGCACAACCGTATTTCCCTCCCTCATCTATTAAAATGACAATGAGCAATGTTGTTTGGATTGAAAATAACATTTCAATGGACACTGGGCATTCAAAAGTAAGATAATTATCTTGGTGACCAGAGAAAGAAAGAATGTTTTGATCCGCAGTGTACAATAGGCATTACTGCGTCTGTAAGATCGTTGGACTCGTGGCCAAATGGAGAAGGCGTCTGACTTCGAATCAGACGATTGCGAGTTCAACTCTCGTCGGGGTCGTAGTACAACTCTTTTTATACAAAATTGAAAAGCGCTACAGTCAGCACAACCTTATTTCCCTCCCTCATCTATTAAAATGACAATGAGCAATGTTTTTTGGATTGAAAATACCATTTCAGTGGACACTGGGCATTCCAAAGTAGAGGATCTATCTAATGGACCATATACAAAAGGACTGTGTTATCTGTTAAAATGACAATGGGCAATGTTTTTCAGATGGAAAATACCATTTCAATGGACACTGAGCATTCAAAAGTAGATTTTTTATCTTGGTGACCAGAAGCAAAAGGAATGTTTGAACCGCAGTGTACAATAGGCATTACTGCGTCTGTAAGATCGTTGGCCTCGTGGCCTAATGGATAAGGCGTCTGACTTCGAATCAGAAGATTGCGAGTTCGAGTCTCGTCGGGGTCGTAGTACAACTCTTTTTATACAAAATTGAAAAGCGCTACAGTCAGCACAACCTTATTTCCCTCCCTCATCTATTAAAATGACAATGAGCAATGTTTCTTGGATTGAAAACAACATTTCAGTGGACACTGGGCATTCCAAAGTAGAGGATCTATCTAATTGACCATATACAAAAGGACTGTGTAATCTGTTAAAATGACAATGGGCAATGTTTTTCAGATGGAAAATACCATTTCAATGGACACTGAGCATTCAAAAGTAGATTTTTTATCTTGGTGACCAGAAGCAAAAGGAATGTTTGAACCGGAGTGTACAATAGGCATTACAGCGTCTGTAAGATCGTTGGCCTCGTGGCCTAATGGATAAGGCGTCTGACTTCGAATCAGAAGATTGCGAGTTCGAGTCTCGTCGGGGTCGTAGTACAACTCTTTTTATACAAAATTGAAACGCGCTACAGTCAGCACAACCTTATTTCCCTCCCTCATCTATTAAAATGACAATGAGCAATGTTTTTTGGATTGAAAATAACATTTCAGTGGACACTGGGCATTCCAAAGTAGAGGATCTATCTAATTGACCATATACAAAAGGACTGTGTTGTCTGTTAAAATGACAATGGGCAATGTTTTTCAGATGGAAAATACCATTTCAATGGACACTGAGCATTCAAAAGTAGATTTTTTATCTTGGTGACCAGAAGCAAAAGGAATGTTTGAACCGGAGTGTACAATAGGCATTACTGCGTCTGTAAGATCGTTTGCCTCGTGGCCTAATGGATAAGGCGTCTGACTTCGAATCAGAAGATTGCGAGTTCGAGTCTCGTCGGGGTCGTAGTACAACTCTTTTTATACAAAATTGAAAAGTGCTACAGTCAGCACAACCTTATTTCCCTCCCTCATCTATTAAAATGACAATGAGCAATGTTTTTTGGATTGAAAATACCATTTCAGTGGACACTGGGCATTCCAAAGTAGAGGATCTATCTAACTGACCATATACAAAAGGACTGTGTAATCTGTTAAAATGACAATGGGCAATGTTTTTCAGATGGAAAATACCATTTCAATGGACACTGAGCATTCAAAAGTAGATTTTTTATCTTGGTGACCAGAAGCAAAAGGAATGTTTGAACCGGAGTGTACAATAGGCATTACTGCGTCTGTAAGATCGTTGGCCTCGTGGCCTAATGGATAAGGCGTCTGACTTCGAATCAGAAGATTGCGAGTTCGAGTCTCGTCGGGGTCGTAGTACAACTCTTTTTATACAAAATTGAAAAGCGCTACAGTCAGCACAACCTTATTTCCCTCCCTCATCTATTAAAATGACAATGAGCAATGTTTTTTGGATTGAAAATAACATTTCAGTGGACACTGGGCATTCAAAAGTGAGGTATTTATCTTGGTGACCAGAGAAAGAAAGAATGTTTTGATCCGCAGTGTACAATAGGCATTACTGCGTCTGTAAGATCGTTGGACTCGTGTCCAAATGGAGAAGGCGTCTGACTTCGAATCAGACGATTGCGAGTTCAACTCTCGTCGGGGTCGTAGTACAACTCTTTTTATACAAAATTGAAAAGCGCTACAGTCAGCACAACCTTATTTCCCTCCCTCATCTATTAAAATGACAATGAGCAATGTTTTTTGGATTGAAAATACCATTTCAGTGGACACTGGGCATTCCAAAGTAGAGGATCTATCTAATGGACCATATACAAAAGGACTGTGTTATCTGTTAAAATGACAATGGGCAATGTTTTTCAGATGGAAAATACCATTTCAATGGACACTGAGCATTCAAAAGTAGATTTTTTATCTTGGTGACCAGAAGCAAAAGGAATGTTTGAACCGGAGTGTACAATAGGCATTACTGCGTCTGTAAGATCGTTGGCCTCGTGGCCTAATGGATGAGGCGTCTGACTTCGAATCAGAAGATTGCGAGTTCGAGTCTCGTCGGGGTCGTAGTACAACTCTTTTTATACAAAATTGAAAAGCGCTACAGTCAGCACAACCTTATTTCCCTCTCTCATCTATTAAAATGACAATGGGCAATGTTTTTCAGATGGAAAATACCATTTCAATGGACACTGAGCATTCAAAAGTAGATTTTTTATCTTGGTGACCAGAAGCAAAAGGAATGTTTGAACCGCAGTGTACAATAGGCATTACTGCGTCTGTAAGATCGTTTGCCTCGTGGCCTAATGGATAAGGCGTCTGACTTCGAATCAGAAGATTGCGAGTTCGAGTCTCGTCTGGGTCGTAGTACAACTCTTTTTATACAAAATTGAAAAGCGCTACAGTCAGCACAACCGTATTTCCCTCCCTCATCTATTAAAATGACAATGAGCAATGTTTTTTGGATTGAAAATAACATTTCAGTGGACACTGGGCATTCCAAAGTAGAGGATCTATCTAATGGACCATATACAAAAGGACTGTGTTATCTGTTAAAATGACAATGGGCAATGTTTTTCAGATGGAAAATACCATTTCAATGGACACTGAGCATTCAAAAGTAGATTTTTTATCTTGGTGACCAGAAGCAAAAGGAATGTTTGAACCGGAGTGTACAATAGGCATTACTGCGTCTGTAAGATCGTTGGCCTCGTGGCCTAATGGATGAGGCGTCTGACTTCGAATCAGAAGATTGCGAGTTCGAGTCTCGTCTGGGTCGTAGTACAACTCTTTTTATACAAAATTGAAAAGCGCTACAGTCAGCACAACCTTATTTCCCTCTCTCATCTATTAAAATGACAATGGGCAATGTTTTTCAGATGGAAAATACCATTTCAATGGACACTGAGCATTCAAAAGTAGATTTTTTATCTTGGTGACCAGAAGCAAAAGGAATGTTTGAACCGCAGTGTACAATAGGCATTACTGCGTCTGTAAGATCGTTTGCCTCGTGGCCTAATGGATAAGGCGTCTGACTTCGAATCAGAAGATTGCGAGTTCGAGTCTCGTCTGGGTCGTAGTACAACTCTTTTTATACAAAATTGAAAAGTGCTACAGTCAGCACAACCTTATTTCCCTCCCTCATCTATTAAAATGACAATGAGCAATGTTTTTTGGATTGAAAATACCATTTCAGTGGACACTGGGCATTCCAAAGTAGAGGATCTATCTAACTGACCATATACAAAAGGACTGTGTAATCTGTTAAAATGACAATGGGCAATGTTTTTCAGATGGAAAATACCATTTCAATGGACACTGAGCATTCAAAAGTAGATTTTTTATCTTGGTGACCAGAAGCAAAAGGAATGTTTG
This sequence comes from Haliotis asinina, assembly GCF_037392515.1. NCBI lineage: Eukaryota > Metazoa > Mollusca > Gastropoda > Lepetellida > Haliotidae > Haliotis > Haliotis asinina. The sequence continues at coordinate 83,061,590 of NC_090282.1, forward strand.
AACCGGAGTGTACAATAGGCATTACTGCGTCTGTAAGATCGTTGGCCTCGTGGCCTAATGGATAAGGCGTCTGACTTCGAATCAGAAGATTGCGAGTTCGAGTCTCGTCGGGGTCGTAGTACAACTCTTTTTATACAAAATTGAAAAGCGCTACAGTCAGCACAACCTTATTTCCCTCCCTCATCTATTAAAATGACAATGAGCAATGTTTTTTGGATTGAAAATAACATTTCAGTGGACACTGGGCATTCAAAAGTGAGGTATTTATCTTGGTGACCAGAGAAAGAAAGAATGTTTTGATCCGCAGTGTACAATAGGCATTACTGCGTCTGTAAGATCGTTGGACTCGTGTCCAAATGGAGAAGGCGTCTGACTTCGAATCAGACGATTGCGAGTTCAACTCTCGTCGGGGTCGTAGTACAACTCTTTTTATACAAAATTGAAAAGCGCTACAGTCAGCACAACCTTATTTCCCTCCCTCATCTATTAAAATGACAATGAGCAATGTTTTTTGGATTGAAAATACCATTTCAGTGGACACTGGGCATTCCAAAGTAGAGGATCTATCTAATGGACCATATACAAAAGGACTGTGTTATCTGTTAAAATGACAATGGGCAATGTTTTTCAGATGGAAAATACCATTTCAATGGACACTGAGCATTCAAAAGTAGATTTTTTATCTTGGTGACCAGAAGCAAAAGGAATGTTTGAACCGGAGTGTACAATAGGCATTACTGCGTCTGTAAGATCGTTGGCCTCGTGGCCTAATGGATGAGGCGTCTGACTTCGAATCAGAAGATTGCGAGTTCGAGTCTCGTCGGGGTCGTAGTACAACTCTTTTTATACAAAATTGAAAAGCGCTACAGTCAGCACAACCTTATTTCCCTCTCTCATCTATTAAAATGACAATGGGCAATGTTTTTCAGATGGAAAATACCATTTCAATGGACACTGAGCATTCAAAAGTAGATTTTTTATCTTGGTGACCAGAAGCAAAAGGAATGTTTGAACCGCAGTGTACAATAGGCATTACTGCGTCTGTAAGATCGTTTGCCTCGTGGCCTAATGGATAAGGCGTCTGACTTCGAATCAGAAGATTGCGAGTTCGAGTCTCGTCTGGGTCGTAGTACAACTCTTTTTATACAAAATTGAAAAGCGCTACAGTCAGCACAACCGTATTTCCCTCCCTCATCTATTAAAATGACAATGAGCAATGTTTTTTGGATTGAAAATAACATTTCAGTGGACACTGGGCATTCCAAAGTAGAGGATCTATCTAATGGACCATATACAAAAGGACTGTGTTATCTGTTAAAATGACAATGGGCAATGTTTTTCAGATGGAAAATACCATTTCAATGGACACTGAGCATTCAAAAGTAGATTTTTTATCTTGGTGACCAGAAGCAAAAGGAATGTTTGAACCGGAGTGTACAATAGGCATTACTGCGTCTGTAAGATCGTTGGCCTCGTGGCCTAATGGATGAGGCGTCTGACTTCGAATCAGAAGATTGCGAGTTCGAGTCTCGTCGGGGTCGTAGTACAACTCTTTTTATACAAAATTGAAAAGCGCTACAGTCAGCACAACCTTATTTCCCTCTCTCATCTATTAAAATGACAATGGGCAATGTTTTTCAGATGGAAAATACCATTTCAATGGACACTGAGCATTCAAAAGTAGATTTTTTATCTTGGTGACCAGAAGCAAAAGGAATGTTTGAACCGCAGTGTACAATAGGCATTACTGCGTCTGTAAGATCGTTGGCCTCGTGGCCTAATGGATAAGGCGTCTGACTTCGAATCAGAAGATTGCGAGTTCGAGTCTCGTCTGGGTCGTAGTACAACTCTTTTTATACAAAATTGAAAAGCGCTACAGTCAGCACAACCGTATTTCCCTCCCTCATCTATTAAAATGACAATGAGCAATGTTGTTTGGATTGAAAATAACATTTCAATGGACACTGGGCATTCAAAAGTAAGATAATTATCTTGGTGACCAGAGAAGGAAAGAATGTTTTGATCCGCAGTGTACAATAGGCATTACTGCGTCTGTAAGATCGTTGGACTCGTGGCCAAATGGAGAAGGCGTCTGACTTCGAATCAGACGATTGCGAGTTCAACTCTCGTCGGGGTCGTAGTACAACTCTTTTTATACAAAATTGAAAAGCGCTACAGTCAGCACAACCTTATTTCCCTCCCTCATCTATTAAAATGACAATGAGCAATGTTTTTTGGATTGAAAATACCATTTCAGTGGACACTGGGCATTCCAAAGTAGAGGATCTATCTAATGGACCATATACAAAAGGACTGTGTTATCTGTTAAAATGACAATGGGCAATGTTTTTCAGATGGAAAATACCATTTCAATGGACACTGAGCATTCAAAAGTAGATTTTTTATCTTGGTGACCAGAAGCAAAAGGAATGTTTGAACCGCAGTGTACAATAGGCATTACTGCGTCTGTAAGATCGTTGGCCTCGTGGCCTAATGGATAAGGCGTCTGACTTCGAATCAGAAGATTGCGAGTTCGAGTCTCGTCTGGGTCGTAGTACAACTCTTTTGATACAAAATTGAAAAGCGCTACAGTCAGCACAACCTTATTTCCCTCCCTCATCTATTAAAATGACAATGAGCAATGTTTCTTGGATTGAAAACAACATTTCAGTGGACACTGGGCATTCCAAAGTAGAGGATCTATCTAATTGACCATATACAAAAGGACTGTGTAATCTGTTAAAATGACAATGGGCAATGTTTTTCAGATGGAAAATACCATTTCAATGGACACTGAGCATTCAAAAGTAGATTTTTTATCTTGGTGACCAGAAGCAAAAGGAATGTTTGAACCGGAGTGTACAATAGGCATTACAGCGTCTGTAAGATCGTTGGCCTCGTGGCCTAATGGATAAGGCGTCTGACTTCGAATCAGAAGATTGCGAGTTCGAGTCTCGTCGGGGTCGTAGTACAACTCTTTTTATACAAAATTGAAACGCGCTACAGTCAGCACAACCTTATTTCCCTCCCTCATCTATTAAAATGACAATGAGCAATGTTTTTTGGATTGAAAATAACATTTCAGTGGACACTGGGCATTCCAAAGTAGAGGATCTATCTAATTGACCATATACAAAAGGACTGTGTTGTCTGTTAAAATGACAATGGGCAATGTTTTTCAGATGGAAAATACCATTTCAATGGACACTGAGCATTCAAAAGTAGATTTTTTATCTTGGTGACCAGAAGCAAAAGGAATGTTTGAACCGGAGTGTACAATAGGCATTACTGCGTCTGTAAGATCGTTGGCCTCGTGGCCTAATGGATAAGGCGTCTGACTTCGAATCAGAAGATTGCGAGTTCGAGTCTCGTCTGGGTCGTAGTACAACTCTTTTTATACAAAATTGAAAAGTGCTACAGTCAGCACAACCTTATTTCCCTCCCTCATCTATTAAAATGACAATGAGCAATGTTTTTTGGATTGAAAATACCATTTCAGTGGACACTGGGCATTCCAAAGTAGAGGATCTATCTAACTGACCATATACAAAAGGACTGTGTAATCTGTTAAAATGACAATGGGCAATGTTTTTCAGATGGAAAATACCATTTCAATGGACACTGAGCATTCAAAAGTAGATTTTTTATCTTGGTGACCAGAAGCAAAAGGAATGTTTGAACCGGAGTGTACAATAGGCATTACTGCGTCTGTAAGATCGTTGGCCTCGTGGCCTAATGGATAAGGCGTCTGACTTCGAATCAGAAGATTGCGAGTTCGAGTCTCGTCGGGGTCGTAGTACAACTCTTTTTATACAAAATTGAAAAGCGCTACAGTCAGCACAACCTTATTTCCCTCCCTCATCTATTAAAATGACAATGAGCAATGTTTTTTGGATTGAAAATAACATTTCAGTGGACACTGGGCATTCAAAAGTGAGGTATTTATCTTGGTGACCAGAGAAAGAAAGAATGTTTTGATCCGCAGTGTACAATAGGCATTACTGCGTCTGTAAGATCGTTGGACTCGTGTCCAAATGGAGAAGGCGTCTGACTTCGAATCAGACGATTGCGAGTTCAACTCTCGTCGGGGTCGTAGTACAACTCTTTTTATACAAAATTGAAAAGCGCTACAGTCAGCACAACCTTATTTCCCTCCCTCATCTATTAAAATGACAATGAGCAATGTTTTTTGGATTGAAAATACCATTTCAGTGGACACTGGGCATTCCAAAGTAGAGGATCTATCTAATGGACCATATACAAAAGGACTGTGTTATCTGTTAAAATGACAATGGGCAATGTTTTTCAGATGGAAAATACCATTTCAATGGACACTGAGCATTCAAAAGTAGATTTTTTATCTTGGTGACCAGAAGCAAAAGGAATGTTTGAACCGCAGTGTACAATAGGCATTACTGCGTCTGTAAGATCGTTGGCCTCGTGGCCTAATGGATAAGGCGTCTGACTTCGAATCAGAAGATTGCGAGTTCGAGTCTCGTCGGGGTCGTAGTACAACTCTTTTTATACAAAATTGAAAAGCGCTACAGTCAGCACAACCTTATTTCCCTCCCTCATCTATTAAAATGACAATGAGCAATGTTTTTTGGATTGAAAATAACATTTCAGTGGACACTGGGCATTCAAAAGTGAGGTATTTATCTTGGTGACCAGAGAAAGAAAGAATGTTTTGATCCGCAGTGTACAATAGGCATTACTGCGTCTGTAAGATCGTTGGACTCGTGTCCAAATGGAGAAGGCGTCTGACTTCGAATCAGACGATTGCGAGTTCAACTCTCGTCGGGGTCGTAGTACAACTCTTTTTATACAAAATTGAAAAGCGCTACAGTCAGCACAACCTTATTTCCCTCCCTCATCTATTAAAATGACAATGAGCAATGTTTTTTGGATTGAAAATACCATTTCAGTGGACACTGGGCATTCCAAAGTAGAGGATCTATCTAATGGACCATATACAAAAGGACTGTGTTATCTGTTAAAATGACAATGGGCAATGTTTTTCAGATGGAAAATACCATTTCAATGGACACTGAGCATTCAAAAGTAGATTTTTTATCTTGGTGACCAGAAGCAAAAGGAATGTTTGAACCGCAGTGTACAATAGGCATTACTGCGTCTGTAAGATCGTTGGCCTCGTGGCCTAATGGATAAGGCGTCTGACTTCGAATCAGAAGATTGCGAGTTCGAGTCTCGTCTGGGTCGTAGTACAACTCTTTTGATACAAAATTGAAAAGCGCTACAGTCAGCACAACCTTATTTCCCTCCCTCATCTATTAAAATGACAATGAGCAATGTTTCTTGGATTGAAAACAACATTTCAGTGGACACTGGGCATTCCAAAGTAGAGGATCTATCTAATTGACCATATACAAAAGGACTGTGTAATCTGTTAAAATGACAATGGGCAATGTTTTTCAGATGGAAAATACCATTTCAATGGACACTGAGCATTCAAAAGTAGATTTTTTATCTTGGTGACCAGAAGCAAAAGGAATGTTTGAACCGGAGTGTACAATAGGCATTACAGCGTCTGTAAGATCGTTGGCCTCGTGGCCTAATGGATAAGGCGTCTGACTTCGAATCAGAAGATTGCGAGTTCGAGTCTCGTCGGGGTCGTAGTACAACTCTTTTTATACAAAATTGAAACGCGCTACAGTCAGCACAACCTTATTTCCCTCCCTCATCTATTAAAATGACAATGAGCAATGTTTTTTGGATTGAAAATAACATTTCAGTGGACACTGGGCATTCCAAAGTAGAGGATCTATCTAATTGACCATATACAAAAGGACTGTGTTGTCTGTTAAAATGACAATGGGCAATGTTTTTCAGATGGAAAATACCATTTCAATGGACACTGAGCATTCAAAAGTAGATTTTTTATCTTGGTGACCAGAAGCAAAAGGAATGTTTGAACCGGAGTGTACAATAGGCATTACTGCGTCTGTAAGATCGTTGGCCTCGTGGCCTAATGGATAAGGCGTCTGACTTCGAATCAGAAGATTGCGAGTTCGAGTCTCGTCTGGGTCGTAGTACAACTCTTTTTATACAAAATTGAAAAGTGCTACAGTCAGCACAACCTTATTTCCCTCCCTCATCTATTAAAATGACAATGAGCAATGTTTTTTGGATTGAAAATACCATTTCAGTGGACACTGGGCATTCCAAAGTAGAGGATCTATCTAATTGACCATATACAAAAGGACTGTGTTATCTGTTAAAATGACAATGGGCAATGTTTTTCAGATGGAAAATACCATTTCAATGGACACTGAGCATTCAAAAGTAGATTTTTTATCTTGGTGACCAGAAGCAAAAGGAATGTTTGAACCGGAGTGTACAATAGGCATTACTGCGTCTGTAAGATCGTTGGCCTCGTGGCCTAATGGATGAGGCGTCTGACTTCGAATCAGAAGATTGCGAGTTCGAGTCTCGTCGGGGTCGTAGTACAACTCTTTTTATACAAAATTGAAAAGCGCTACAGTCAGCACAACCTTATTTCCCTCTCTCATCTATTAAAATGACAATGGGCAATGTTTTTCAGATGGAAAATACCATTTCAATGGACACTGAGCATTCAAAAGTAGATTTTTTATCTTGGTGACCAGAAGCAAAAGGAATGTTTGAACCGCAGTGTACAATAGGCATTACTGCGTCTGTAAGATCGTTGGCCTCGTGGCCTAATGGATAAGGCGTCTGACTTCGAATCAGAAGATTGCGAGTTCGAGTCTCGTCTGGGTCGTAGTACAACTCTTTTTATACAAAATTGAAAAGCGCTACAGTCAGCACAACCTTATTTCCCTCCCTCATCTATTAAAATGACAATGAGCAATGTTGTTTGGATTGAAAATAACATTTCAATGGACACTGGGCATTCAAAAGTAAGATAATTATCTTGGTGACCAGAGAAAGAAAGAATGTTTTGATCCGCAGTGTACAATAGGCATTACTGCGTCTGTAAGATCGTTGGACTCGTGGCCAAATGGAGAAGGCGTCTGACTTCGAATCAGACGATTGCGAGTTCAACTCTCGTCGGGGTCGTAGTACAACTCTTTTTATACAAAATTGAAAAGCGCTACAGTCAGCACAACCTTATTTCCCTCCCTCATCTATTAAAATGACAATGAGCAATGTTTTTTGGATTGAAAATACCATTTCAGTGGACACTGGGCATTCCAAAGTAGAGGATCTATCTAATGGACCATATACAAAAGGACTGTGTTATCTGTTAAAATGACAATGGGCAATGTTTTTCAGATGGAAAATACCATTTCAATGGACACTGAGCATTCAAAAGTAGATTTTTTATCTTGGTGACCAGAAGCAAAAGGAATGTTTGAACCGCAGTGTACAATAGGCATTACTGCGTCTGTAAGATCGTTGGCCTCGTGGCCTAATGGATAAGGCGTCTGACTTCGAATCAGAAGATTGCGAGTTCGAGTCTCGTCTGGGTCGTAGTACAACTCTTTTGATACAAAATTGAAAAGCGCTACAGTCAGCACAACCTTATTTCCCTCCCTCATCTATTAAAATGACAATGAGCAATGTTTCTTGGATTGAAAACAACATTTCAGTGGACACTGGGCATTCCAAAGTAGAGGATCTATCTAATTGACCATATACAAAAGGACTGTGTAATCTGTTAAAATGACAATGGGCAATGTTTTTCAGATGGAAAATACCATTTCAATGGACACTGAGCATTCAAAAGTAGATTTTTTATCTTGGTGACCAGAAGCAAAAGGAATGTTTGAACCGGAGTGTACAATAGGCATTACAGCGTCTGTAAGATCGTTGGCCTCGTGGCCTAATGGATAAGGCGTCTGACTTCGAATCAGAAGATTGCGAGTTCGAGTCTCGTCGGGGTCGTAGTACAACTCTTTTTATACAAAATTGAAACGCGCTACAGTCAGCACAACCTTATTTCCCTCCCTCATCTATTAAAATGACAATGAGCAATGTTTTTTGGATTGAAAATAACATTTCAGTGGACACTGGGCATTCCAAAGTAGAGGATCTATCTAACTGACCATATACAAAAGGACTGTGTAATCTGTTAAAATGACAATGGGCAATGTTTTTCAGATGGAAAATACCATTTCAATGGACACTGAGCATTCAAAAGTAGATTTTTTATCTTGGTGACCAGAAGCAAAAGGAATGTTTGAACCGGAGTGTACAATAGGCATTACTGCGTCTGTAAGATCGTTGGCCTCGTGGCCTAATGGATAAGGCGTCTGACTTCGAATCAGAAGATTGCGAGTTCGAGTCTCGTCGGGGTCGTAGTACAACTCTTTTTATACAAAATTGAAAAGCGCTACAGTCAGCACAACCTTATTTCCCTCCCTCATCTATTAAAATGACAATGAGCAATGTTTTTTGGATTGAAAATAACATTTCAGTGGACACTGGGCATTCAAAAGTGAGGTATTTATCTTGGTGACCAGAGAAAGAAAGAATGTTTTGATCCGCAGTGTACAATAGGCATTACTGCGTCTGTAAGATCGTTGGACTCGTGTCCAAATGGAGAAGGCGTCTGACTTCGAATCAGACGATTGCGAGTTCAACTCTCGTCGGGGTCGTAGTACAACTCTTTTTATACAAAATTGAAAAGCGCTACAGTCAGCACAACCTTATTTCCCTCCCTCATCTATTAAAATGACAATGAGCAATGTTTTTTGGATTGAAAATACCATTTCAGTGGACACTGGGCATTCCAAAGTAGAGGATCTATCTAATGGACCATATACAAAAGGACTGTGTAATCTGTTAAAATGACAATGGGCAATGTTTTTCAGATGGAAAATACCATTTCAATGGACACTGAGCATTCAAAAGTAGATTTTTTATCTTGGTGACCAGAAGCAAAAGGAATGTTTGAACCGGAGTGTACAATAGGCATTACAGCGTCTGTAAGATCGTTGGCCTCGTGGCCTAATGGATAAGGCGTCGGACTTCGAATCAGAAGATTGCGAGTTCGAGTCTCGTCGGGGTCGTAGTACAACTCTTTTTATACAAAATTGAAACGCGCTACAGTCAGCACAACCTTATTTCCCTCCCTCATCTATTAAAATGACAATGAGCAATGTTTTTTGGATTGAAAATAACATTTCAGTGGACACTGGGCATTCCAAAGTAGAGGATCTATCTAATTGACCATATACAAAAGGACTGTGTTGTCTGTTAAAATGACAATGGGCAATGTTTTTCAGATGGAAAATACCATTTCAATGGACACTGAGCATTCAAAAGTAGATTTTTTATCTTGGTGACCAGAAGCAAAAGGAATGTTTGAACCGGAGTGTACAATAGGCATTACTGCGTCTGTAAGATCGTTTGCCTCGTGGCCTAATGGATAAGGCGTCTGACTTCGAATCAGAAGATTGCGAGTTCGAGTCTCGTCTGGGTCGTAGTACAACTCTTTTTATACAAAATTGAAAAGTGCTACAGTCAGCACAACCTTATTTCCCTCCCTCATCTATTAAAATGACAATGAGCAATGTTTTTTGGATTGAAAATACCATTTCAGTGGACACTGGGCATTCCAAAGTAGAGGATCTATCTAATTGACCATATACAAAAGGACTGTGTTGTCTGTTAAAATGACAATGGGCAATGTTTTTCAGATGGAAAATACCATTTCAATGGACACTGAGCAATCAAAAGTAGATTTTTTATCTTGGTGACCAGAAGCAAAAGGAATGTTTGAACCGGAGTGTACAATAGGCATTACTGCGTCTGTAAGATCGTTGGCCTCGTGGCCTAATGGATAAGGCGTCTGACTTCGAATCAGAAGATTGCGAGTTCGAGTCTCGTCGGGGTCGTAGTACAACTCTTTTTATACAAAATTGAAAAGCGCTACAGTCAGCACAACCTTATTTCCCTCCCTCATCTATTAAAATGACAATGAGCAATGTTTTTTGGATTGAAAATAACATTTCAGTGGACACTGGGCATTCAAAAGTGAGGTATTTATCTTGGTGACCAGAGAAAGAAAGAATGTTTTGATCCGCAGTGTACAATAGGCATTACTGCGTCTGTAAGATCGTTGGACTCGTGTCCAAATGGAGAAGGCGTCTGACTTCGAATCAGACGATTGCGAGTTCAACTCTCGTCGGGGTCGTAGTACAACTCTTTTTATACAAAATTGAAAAGCGCTACAGTCAGCACAACCTTATTTCCCTCCCTCATCTATTAAAATGACAATGAGCAATGTTTTTTGGATTGAAAATACCATTTCAGTGGACACTGGGCATTCCAAAGTAGAGGATCTATCTAATGGACCATATACAAAAGGACTGTGTTATCTGTTAAAATGACAATGGGCAATGTTTTTCAGATGGAAAATACCATTTCAATGGACACTGAGCATTCAAAAGTAGATTTTTTATCTTGGTGACCAGAAGCAAAAGGAATGTTTGAACCGCAGTGTACAATAGGCATTACTGCGTCTGTAAGATCGTTGGCCTCGTGGCCTAATGGATAAGGCGTCTGACTTCGAATCAGAAGATTGCGAGTTCGAGTCTCGTCTGGGTCGTAGTACAACTCTTTTGATACAAAATTGAAAAGCGCTACAGTCAGCACAACCTTATTTCCCTCCCTCATCTATTAAAATGACAATGAGCAATGTTTCTTGGATTGAAAACAACATTTCAGTGGACACTGGGCATTCCAAAGTAGAGGATCTATCTAATTGACCATATACAAAAGGACTGTGTAATCTGTTAAAATGACAATGGGCAATGTTTTTCAGATGGAAAATACCATTTCAATGGACACTGAGCATTCAAAAGTAGATTTTTTATCTTGGTGACCAGAAGCAAAAGGAATGTTTGAACCGGAGTGTACAATAGGCATTACAGCGTCTGTAAGATCGTTGGCCTCGTGGCCTAATGGATAAGGCGTCTGACTTCGAATCAGAAGATTGCGAGTTCGAGTCTCGTCGGGGTCGTAGTACAACTCTTTTTATACAAAATTGAAACGCGCTACAGTCAGCACAACCTTATTTCCCTCCCTCATCTATTAAAATGACAATGAGCAATGTTTTTTGGATTGAAAATAACATTTCAGTGGACACTGGGCATTCCAAAGTAGAGGATCTATCTAATTGACCATATACAAAAGGACTGTGTTGTCTGTTAAAATGACAATGGGCAATGTTTTTCAGATGGAAAATACCATTTCAATGGACACTGAGCATTCAAAAGTAGATTTTTTATCTTGGTGACCAGAAGCAAAAGGAATGTTTGAACCGGAGTGTACAATAGGCATTACTGCGTCTGTAAGATCGTTTGCCTCGTGGCCTAATGGATAAGGCGTCTGACTTCGAATCAGAAGATTGCGAGTTCGAGTCTCGTCTGGGTCGTAGTACAACTCTTTTTATACAAAATTGAAAAGTGCTACAGTCAGCACAACCTTATTTCCCTCCCTCATCTATTAAAATGACAATGAGCAATGTTTTTTGGATTGAAAATACCATTTCAGTGGACACTGGGCATTCCAAAGTAGAGGATCTATCTAATTGACCATATACAAAAGGACTGTGTTGTCTGTTAAAATGACAATGGGCAATGTTTTTCAGATGGAAAATACCATTTCAATGGACACTGAGCATTCAAAAGTAGATTTTTTATCTTGGTGACCAGAAGCAAAAGGAATGTTTGAACCGCAGTGTACAATAGGCATTACTGCGTCTGTAAGATCGTTGGCCTCGTGGCCTAATGGATAAGGCGTCTGACTTCGAATCAGAAGATTGCGAGTTCGAGTCTCGTCTGGGTCGTAGTACAACTCTTTTGATACAAAATTGAAAAGCGCTACAGTCAGCACAACCTTATTTCCCTCCCTCATCTATTAAAATGACAATGAGCAATGTTTCTTGGATTGAAAACAACATTTCAGTGGGCACAACCTTATTTCCCTCCCTCATCTATTAAAATGACAATGAGCAATGTTTCTTGGATTGAAAACAACATTTCAGTGGACACTGGGCATTCCAAAGTAGAGGATCTATCTAATTGACCATATACAAAAGGACTGTGTAATCTGTTAAAATGACAATGGGCAATGTTTTTCAGATGGAAAATACCATTTCAATGGACACTGAGCATTCAAAAGTAGATTTTTTATCTTGGTGACCAGAAGCAAAAGGAATGTTTGAACCGGAGTGTACAATAGGCATTACAGCGTCTGTAAGATCGTTGGCCTCGTGGCCTAATGGATAAGGCGTCTGACTTCGAATCAGAAGATTGCGAGTTCGAGTCTCGTCGGGGTCGTAGTACAACTCTTTTTATACAAAATTGAAACGCGCTACAGTCAGCACAACCTTATTTCCCTCCCTCATCTATTAAAATGACAATGAGCAATGTTTTTTGGATTGAAAATAACATTTCAGTGGACACTGGGCATTCCAAAGTAGAGGATCTATCTAATTGACCATATACAAAAGGACTGTGTTGTCTGTTAAAATGACAATGGGCAATGTTTTTCAGATGGAAAATACCATTTCAATGGACACTGAGCATTCAAAAGTAGATTTTTTATCTTGGTGACCAGAAGCAAAAGGAATGTTTGAACCGGAGTGTACAATAGGCATTACTGCGTCTGTAAGATCGTTTGCCTCGTGGCCTAATGGATAAGGCGTCTGACTTCGAATCAGAAGATTGCGAGTTCGAGTCTCGTCTGGGTCGTAGTACAACTCTTTTTATACAAAATTGAAAAGTGCTACAGTCAGCACAACCTTATTTCCCTCCCTCATCTATTAAAATGACAATGAGCAATGTTTTTTGGATTGAAAATACCATTTCAGTGGACACTGGGCATTCCAAAGTAGAGGATCTATCTAATTGACCATATACAAAAGGACTGTGTTGTCTGTTAAAATGACAATGGGCAATGTTTTTCAGATGGAAAATACCATTTCAATGGACACTGAGCAATCAAAAGTAGATTTTTTATCTTGGTGACCAGAAGCAAAAGGAATGTTTGAACCGGAGTGTACAATAGGCATTACTGCGTCTGTAAGATCGTTGGCCTCGTGGCCTAATGGATAAGGCGTCTGACTTCGAATCAGAAGATTGCGAGTTCGAGTCTCGTCGGGGTCGTAGTACAACTCTTTTTATACAAAATTGAAAAGCGCTACAGTCAGCACAACCGTATTTCCCTCCCTCATCTATTAAAATGACAATGAGCAATGTTTTTTGGATTGAAAATACCATTTCAATGGACACTGGGCATTCAAAAGTAAGGTATTTATCTTGGTGACCAGAGAAAGAAAGAATGATTTGATCCGCAGTGTACAATAGGCATTACTGCGTCTGTAAGATCGTTGGACTCGTGGCCAAATGGAGAAGGCGTCTGACTTCGAATCAGACGATTGCGAGTTCAACTCTCGTCGGGGTCGTAGTACAACTCTTTTTATACAAAATTGAAAAGCGCTACAGTCAGCACAACCTTATTTCCCTCCCTCATCTATTAAAATGACAATGAGCAATGTTTTTTGGATTGAAAATAACATTTCAGTGGACACTGGGCATTCCAAAGTAGAGGATCTATCTAATTGACCATATACAAAAGGACTGTGTAATCTGTTAAAATGACAATGGGCAATGTTTTTCAGATGGAAAATACCATTTCAATGGACACTGAGCATTCAAAAGTAGATTTTTTATCTTGGTGACCAGAAGCAAAAGGAATGTTTGAGCCGGAGTGTACAATAGGCATTACAGCGTCTGTAAGATCGTTGGCCTCGTGGCCTAATGGATAAGGCGTCTGACTTCGAATCAGAAGATTGCGAGTTCGAGTCTCGTCGGGGTCGTAGTACAACTCTTTTTATACAAAATTGAAAAGCGCTACAGTCAGCACAACCGTATTTCCCTCCCTCATCTATTAAAATGACAATGAGCAATGTTTTTTGGATTGAAAATAACATTTCAGTGGACACTGGGCATTCCAAAGTAGAGGATCTATCTAATTGACCATATACAAAAGGACTGTGTAATCTCTTAAAATGACAATGGGCAATGTTTTTCAGATGGAAAATACCATTTCAATGGACACTGAGCATTCAAAAGTAGATTTTTTATCTTGGTGACCAGAAGCAAAAGGAATGTTTGAACCGGAGTGTACAATAGGCATTACAGCGTCTGTAAGATCGTTGGCCTCGTGGCCTAATGGATAAGGCGTCTGACTTCGAATCAGAAGATTGCGAGTTCGAGTCTCGTCGGGGTCGTAGTACAACTCTTTTTATACAAAATTGAAAAGCGCTACAGTCAGCACAACCGTATTTCCCTCCCTCATCTATTAAAATGACAATGAGCAATGTTTTTTGGATTGAAAATAACATTTCAGTGGACACTGGGCATTCCAAAGTAGAGGATCTATCTAATTGACCATATACAAAAGGACTGTGTAATCTCTTGAAATGACAATGGGCAATGTTTTTCAGATGGAAAATACCATTTCAATGGACACTGAGCATTCAAAAGTAGATTTTTTATCTTGGTGACCAGAAGCAAAAGGAATGTTTGAGCCGGAGTGTACAATAGGCATTACAGCGTCTGTAAGATCGTTGGCCTCGTGGCCTAATGGATAAGGCGTCTGACTTCGAATCAGAAGATTGCGAGTTCGAGTCTCGTCGGGGTCGTAGTACAACTCTTTTTATACAAAATTGAAACGCGCTACAGTCAGCACAACCTTATTTCCCTCCCTCATCTATTAAAATGACAATGAGCAATGTTTTTTGGATTGAAAATAACATTTCAGTGGACACTGGGCATTCCAAAGTAGAGGATCTATCTAATTGACCATATACAAAAGGACTGTGTTGTCTGTTAAAATGACAATGGGCAATGTTTTTCAGATGGAAAATACCATTTCAATGGACACTGAGCATTCAAAAGTAGATTTTTTATCTTGGTGACCAGAAGCAAAAGGAATGTTTGAACCGCAGTGTACAATAGGCATTACTGCGTCTGTAAGATCGTTGGCCTCGTGGCCTAATGGATAAGGCGTCTGACTTCGAATCAGAAGATTGCGAGTTCGAGTCTCGTCGGGGTCGTAGTACAACTCTTTTTATACAAAATTGAAACGCGCTACAGTCAGCACAACCTTATTTCCCTCCCTCATCTATTAAAATGACAATGAGCAATGTTTTTTGGATTGAAAATAACATTTCAGTGGACACTGGGCATTCCAAAGTAGAGGATCTATCTAATTGACCATATACAAAAGGACTGTGTTGTCTGTTAAAATGACAATGGGCAATGTTTTTCAGATGGAAAATACCATTTCAATGGACACTGAGCATTCAAAAGTAGATTTTTTATCTTGGTGACCAGAAGCAAAAGGAATGTTTGAACCGCAGTGTACAATAGGCATTACTGCGTCTGTAAGATCGTTGGCCTCGTGGCCTAATGGATAAGGCGTCTGACTTCGAATCAGAAGATTGCGAGTTCGAGTCTCGTCGGGGTCGTAGTACAACTCTTTTTATACAAAATTGAAAAGCGCTACAGTCAGCACAACCTTATTTCCCTCCCTCATCTATTAAAATGACAATGAGCAATGTTTTTTGGATTGAAAATAACATTTCAGTGGACACTGGGCATTCCAAAGTAGAGGATCTATCTAATTGACCATATACAAAAGGACTGTGTTGTCTGTTAAAATGACAATGGGCAATGTTTTTCAGATGGAAAATACCATTTCAATGGACACTGAGCATTCAAAAGTAGATTTTTTATCTTGGTGACCAGAAGCAAAAGGAATGTTTGAACCGGAGTGTACAATAGGCATTACTGCGTCTGTAAGATCGTTGGCCTCGTGGCCTAATGGATAAGGCGTCTGACTTCGAATCAGAAGATTGCGAGTTCGAGTCTCGTCGGGGTCGTAGTACAACTCTTTTTATACAAAATTGAAAAGCGCTACTGTCAGCACAACCGTATTTCCCTCCCTCATCTATTAAAATGACAATGAGCAATGTTTTTTGGATTGAAAATACCATTTCAATGGACACTGGGCATTCAAAAGTAAGGTATTTATCTTGGTGACCAGAGAAAGAAAGAATGATTTGATCCGCAGTGTACAATAGGCATTACTGCGTCTGTAAGATCGTTGGACTCGTGGCCAAATGGAGAAGGCGTCTGACTTCGAATCAGACGATTGCGAGTTCAACTCTCGTCGGGGTCGTAGTACAACTCTTTTTATACAAAATTGAAAAGCGCTACAGTCAGCACAACCTTATTTCCCTCCCTCATCTATTAAAATGACAATGAGCAATGTTTTTTGGATTGAAAATAACATTTCAGTGGACACTGGGCATTCCAAAGTAGAGGATCTATCTAATTGACCATATACAAAAGGACTGTGTAATCTCTTAAAATGACAATGGGCAATGTTTTTCAGATGGAAAATACCATTTCAATGGACACTGAGCATTCAAAAGTAGATTTTTTATCTTGGTGACCAGAAGCAAAAGGAATGTTTGAGCCGGAGTGTACAATAGGCATTACAGCGTCTGTAAGATCGTTGGCCTCGTGGCCTAATGGATAAGGCGTCTGACTTCGAATCAGAAGATTGCGAGTTCGAGTCTCGTCGGGGTCGTAGTACAACTCTTTTTATACAAAATTGAAACGCGCTACAGTCAGCACAACCTTATTTCCCTCCCTCATCTATTAAAATGACAATGAGCAATGTTTTTTGGATTGAAAATAACATTTCAGTGGACACTGGGCATTCCAAAGTAGAGGATCTATCTAATTGACCATATACAAAAGGACTGTGTTGTCTGTTAAAATGACAATGGGCAATGTTTTTCAGATGGAAAATACCATTTCAATGGACACTGAGCATTCAAAAGTAGATTTTTTATCTTGGTGACCAGAAGCAAAAGGAATGTTTGAACCGCAGTGTACAATAGGCATTACAGCGTCTGTAAGATCGTTGGCCTCGTGGCCTAATGGATAAGGCGTCTGACTTCGAATCAGAAGATTGCGAGTTCGAGTCTCGTCGGGGTCGTAGTACAACTCTTTTTATACAAAATTGAAAAGCGCTACAGTCAGCACAACCGTATTTCCCTCCCTCATCTATTAAAATGACAATGAGCAATGTTTTTTGGATTGAAAATAACATTTCAGTGGACACTGGGCATTCCAAAGTAGAGGATCTATCTAATTGACCATATACAAAAGGACTGTGTAATCTGTTAAAATGACAATGGGCAATGTTTTTCAGATGGAAAATACCATTTCAATGGACACTGAGCATTCAAAAGTAGATTTTTTATCTTGGTGACCAGAAGCAAAAGGAATGTTTGAGCCGGAGTGTACAATAGGCATTACAGCGTCTGTAAGATCGTTGGCCTCGTGGCCTAATGGATAAGGCGTCTGACTTCGAATCAGAAGATTGCGAGTTCGAGTCTCGTCGGGGTCGTAGTACAACTCTTTTTATACAAAATTGAAACGCGCTACAGTCAGCACAACCTTATTTCCCTCCCTCATCTATTAAAATGACAATGAGCAATGTTTTTTGGATTGAAAATAACATTTCAGTGGACACTGGGCATTCCAAAGTAGAGGATCTATCTAATTGACCATATACAAAAGGACTGTGTTGTCTGTTAAAATGACAATGGGCAATGTTTTTCAGATGGAAAATACCATTTCAATGGACACTGAGCATTCAAAAGTAGATTTTTTATCTTGGTGACCAGAAGCAAAAGGAATGTTTGAACCGCAGTGTACAATAGGCATTACTGCGTCTGTAAGATCGTTGGCCTCGTGGCCTAATGGATAAGGCGTCTGACTTCGAATCAGAAGATTGCGAGTTCGAGTTTCGTCTGGGTCGTAGTACAACTCTTTTTATACAAAATTGAAAAGCGCTAAAGTCAGCACAACCGTATTTCCCTCCCTCATCTATTAAAATGACAATGAGCAATGTTTTTTGGATTGAAAATACCATTTCAGTGGACACTGGGCATTCCAAAGTAGAGGATCTATCTAACTGACCATATACAAAAGGACTGTGTAATCTGTTAAAATGACAATGGGCAATGTTTTTCAGATGGAAAATACCATTTCAATGGACACTGAGCATTCAAAAGTAGATTTTTTATCTTGGTGACCAGAAGCAAAAGGAATGTTTGAACCGCAGTGTACAATAGGCATTACTGCGTCTGTAAGATCGTTGGCCTCGTGGCCTAATGGATAAGGCGTCTGACTTCGAATCAGAAGATTGCGAGTTCGAGTTTCGTCTGGGTCGTAGTACAACTCTTTTTATACAAAATTGAAAAGCGGTACAGTCAGCACAACCGTATTTCCCTCCCTCATCTATTAAAATGACAATGAGCAATGTTTTTTGGATTGAAAATACCATTTCAGTGGACACTGGGCATTCCAAAGTAGAGGATCTATCTAACTGACCATATACAAAAGGACTGTGTAATCTGTTAAAATGACAATGGGCAATGTTTTTCAGATGGAAAATACCATTTCAATGGACACTGAGCATTCAAAAGTAGATTTTTTATCTTGGTGACCAGAAGCAAAAGGAATGTTTCAACCGGAGTGTACAATAGGCATTACTGCGTCTGTAAGATCGTTGGCCTCGTGGCCTAATGGATAAGGCGTCTGACTTCGAATGAGAAGATTGCGAGTTCGAGTCTCGTCGAGGTCGTAGTACAACTCTTTTTATACAAAATTGAAACGCGCTACAGTCAGCACAACCTTATTTCCCTCCCTCATCTATTAAAATGACAATGAGCAATGTTTTTTGGATTGAAAATAACATTTCAGTGGACACTGGGCATTCCAAAGTAGAGGATCTATCTAATTGACCATATACAAAAGGACTGTGTTGTCTGTTAAAATGACAATGGGCAATGTTTTTCAGATGGAAAATACCATTTCAATGGACACTGAGCATTCAAAAGTAGATTTTTTATCTTGGTGACCAGAAGCAAAAGGAATGTTTGAACCGCAGTGTACAATAGGCATTACTGCGTCTGTAAGATCGTTGGCCTCGTGGCCTAATGGATAAGGCGTCTGACTTCGAATCAGAAGATTGCGAGTTCGAGTTTCGTCTGGGTCGTAGTACAACTCTTTTTATACAAAATTGAAAAGTGCTAAAGTCAGCACAACCGTATTTCCCTCCCTCATCTATTAAAATGACAATGAGCAATGTTTTTTGGATTGAAAATACCATTTCAGTGGACACTGGGCATTCCAAAGTAGAGGATCTATCTAACTGACCATATACAAAAGGACTGTGTAATCTGTTAAAATGACAATGGGCAATGTTTTTCAGATGGAAAATACCATTTCAATGGACACTGAGCATTCAAAAGTAGATTTTTTATCTTGGTGACCAGAAGCAAAAGGAATGTTTGAACCGCAGTGTACAATAGGCATTACTGCGTCTGTAAGATCGTTGGCCTCGTGGCCTAATGGATAAGGCGTCTGACTTCGAATCAGAAGATTGCGAGTTCGAGTTTCGTCTGGGTCGTAGTACAACTCTTTTTATACAAAATTGAAAAGCGGTACAGTCAGCACAACCGTATTTCCCTCCCTCATCTATTAAAATGACAATGAGCAATGTTTTTTGGATTGAAAATACCATTTCAGTGGACACTGGGCATTCCAAAGTAGAGGATCTATCTAACTGACCATATACAAAAGGACTGTGTAATCTGTTAAAATGACAATGGGCAATGTTTTTCAGATGGAAAATACCATTTCAATGGACACTGAGCATTCAAAAGTAGATTTTTTATCTTGGTGACCAGAAGCAAAAGGAATGTTTCAACCGGAGTGTACAGTAGGCATTACTGCGTCTGTAAGATCGTTGGCCTCGTGGCCTAATGGATAAGGCGTCTGACTTCGAATGAGAAGATTGCGAGTTCGAGTCTCGTCGAGGTCGTAGTACAACTCTTTTTATACAAAATTGAAACGCGCTACAGTCAGCACAACCTTATTTCCCTCCCTCATCTATTAAAATGACAATGAGCAATGTTTTTTGGATTGAAAATAACATTTCAGTGGACACTGGGCATTCCAAAGTAGAGGATCTATCTAATTGACCATATACAAAAGGACTGTGTTGTCTGTTAAAATGACAATGGGCAATGTTTTTCAGATGGAAAATACCATTTCAATGGACACTGAGCATTCAAAAGTAGATTTTTTATCTTGGTGACCAGAAGCAAAAGGAATGTTTGAACCGCAGTGTACAATAGGCATTACTGCGTCTGTAAGATCGTTGGCCTCGTGGCCTAATGGATAAGGCGTCTGACTTCGAATCAGAAGATTGCGAGTTCGAGTTTCGTCTGGGTCGTAGTACAACTCTTTTTATACAAAATTGAAAAGCGCTAAAGTCAGCACAACCGTATTTCCCTCCCTCATCTATTAAAATGACAATGAGCAATGTTTTTTGGATTGAAAATACCATTTCAGTGGACACTGGGCATTCCAAAGTAGAGGATCTATCTAACTGACCATATACAAAAGGACTGTGTAATCTGTTAAAATGACAATGGGCAATGTTTTTCAGATGGAAAATACCATTTCAATGGACACTGAGCATTCAAAAGTAGATTTTTTATCTTGGTGACCAGAAGCAAAAGGAATGTTTGAACCGCAGTGTACAATAGGCATTACTGCGTCTGTAAGATCGTTGGCCTCGTGGCCTAATGGATAAGGCGTCTGACTTCGAATCAGAAGATTGCGAGTTCGAGTTTCGTCTGGGTCGTAGTACAACTCTTTTTATACAAAATTGAAAAGCGGTACAGTCAGCACAACCGTATTTCCCTCCCTCATCTATTAAAATGACAATGAGCAATGTTTTTTGGATTGAAAATACCATTTCAGTGGACACTGGGCATTCCAAAGTAGAGGATCTATCTAACTGACCATATACAAAAGGACTGTGTAATCTGTTAAAATGACAATGGGCAATGTTTTTCAGATGGAAAATACCATTTCAATGGACACTGAGCATTCAAAAGTAGATTTTTTATCTTGGTGACCAGAAGCAAAAGGAATGTTTCAACTGGAGTGTACAATAGGCATTACTGCGTCTGTAAGATCGTTGGCCTCGTGGCCTAATGGATAAGGCGTCTGACTTCGAATCAGAAGATTGCGAGTTCGAGTCTCGTCGAGGTCGTAGTACAACTCTTTTTATACAAAATTGAAACGCGCTACAGTCAGCACAACCTTATTTCCCTCCCTCATCTATTAAAATGACAATGAGCAATGTTTTTTGGATTGAAAATAACATTTCAGTGGACACTGGGCATTCCAAAGTAGAGGATCTATCTAATTGACCATATACAAAAGGACTGTGTTGTCTGTTAAAATGACAATGGGCAATGTTTTTCAGATGGAAAATACCATTTCAATGGACACTGAGCATTCAAAAGTAGATTTTTTATCTTGGTGACCAGAAGCAAAAGGAATGTTTGAGCCGGAGTGTACAATAGGCATTACAGCGTCTGTAAGATCGTTGGCCTCGTGGCCTAATGGATAAGGCGTCTGACTTCGAATCAGAAGATTGCGAGTTCGAGTTTCGTCTGGGTCGTAGTACAACTCTTTTTATACAAAATTGAAAAGCGCTAAGTCAGCACAACCGTATTTCCCTCCCTCATCTATTAAAATGACAATGAGCAATGTTTTTTGGATTGAAAATACCATTTCAGTGGACACTGGGCATTCCAAAGTAGAGGATCTATCTAACTGACCATATACAAAAGGACTGTGTAATCTGTTAAAATGACAATGGGCAATGTTTTTCAGATGGAAAATACCATTTCAATGGACACTGAGCATTCAAAAGTAGATTTTTTATCTTGGTGACCAGAAGCAAAAGGAATGTTTCAACCGGAGTGTACAATAGGCATTACTGCGTCTGTAAGATCGTTGGCCTCGTGGCCTAATGGATAAGGCGTCTGACTTCGAATCAGAAGATTGCGAGTTCGAGTTTCGTCTGGGTCGTAGTACAACTCTTTTTATACAAAATTGAAAAGCGCTAAAGTCAGCACAACCGTATTTCCCTCCCTCATCTATTAAAATGACAATGAGCAATGTTTTTTGGATTGAAAATACCATTTCAGTGGACACTGGGCATTCCAAAGTAGAGGATCTATCTAACTGACCATATACAAAAGGACTGTGTAATCTGTTAAAATGACAATGGGCAATGTTTTTCAGATGGAAAATACCATTTCAATGGACACTGAGCATTCAAAAGTAGATTTTTTATCTTGGTGACCAGAAGCAAAAGGAATGTTTGAACCGCAGTGTACAATAGGCATTACTGCGTCTGTAAGATCGTTGGCCTCGTGGCCTAATGGATAAGGCGTCTGACTTCGAATCAGAAGATTGCGAGTTCGAGTTTCGTCTGGGTCGTAGTACAACTCTTTTTATACAAAATTGAAAAGCGGTACAGTCAGCACAACCGTATTTCCCTCCCTCATCTATTAAAATGACAATGAGCAATGTTTTTTGGATTGAAAATACCATTTCAGTGGACACTGGGCATTCCAAAGTAGAGGATCTATCTAACTGACCATATACAAAAGGACTGTGTAATCTGTTAAAATGACAATGGGCAATGTTTTTCAGATGGAAAATACCATTTCAATGGACACTGAGCATTCAAAAGTAGATTTTTTATCTTGGTGACCAGAAGCAAAAGGAATGTTTCAACTGGAGTGTACAATAGGCATTACTGCGTCTGTAAGATCGTTGGCCTCGTGGCCTAATGGATAAGGCGTCTGACTTCGAATCAGAAGATTGCGAGTTCGAGTCTCGTCGAGGTCGTAGTACAACTCTTTTTATACAAAATTGAAACGCGCTACAGTCAGCACAACCTTATTTCCCTCCCTCATCTATTAAAATGACAATGAGCAATGTTTTTTGGATTGAAAATAACATTTCAGTGGACACTGGGCATTCCAAAGTAGAGGATCTATCTAATTGACCATATACAAAAGGACTGTGTTGTCTGTTAAAATGACAATGGGCAATGTTTTTCAGATGGAAAATACCATTTCAATGGACACTGAGCATTCAAAAGTAGATTTTTTATCTTGGTGACCAGAAGCAAAAGGAATGTTTGAGCCGGAGTGTACAATAGGCATTACAGCGTCTGTAAGATCGTTGGCCTCGTGGCCTAATGGATAAGGCGTCTGACTTCGAATCAGAAGATTGCGAGTTCGAGTTTCGTCTGGGTCGTAGTACAACTCTTTTTATACAAAATTGAAAAGCGCTAAAGTCAGCACAACCGTATTTCCCTCCCTCATCTATTAAAATGACAATGAGCAATGTTTTTTGGATTGAAAATACCATTTCAGTGGACACTGGGCATTCCAAAGTAGAGGATCTATCTAACTGACCATATACAAAAGGACTGTGTAATCTGTTAAAATGACAATGGGCAATGTTTTTCAGATGGAAAATACCATTTCAATGGACACTGAGCATTCAAAAGTAGATTTTTTATCTTGGTGACCAGAAGCAAAAGGAATGTTTCAACCGGAGTGTACAATAGGCATTACTGCGTCTGTAAGATCGTTGGCCTCGTGGCCTAATGGATAAGGCGTCTGACTTCGAATCAGAAGATTGCGAGTTCGAGTCTCGTCGAGGTCGTAGTACAACTCTTTTTATACAAAATTGAAACGCGCTACAGTCAGCACAACCTTATTTCCCTCCCTCATCTATTAAAATGACAATGAGCAATGTTTTTTGGATTGAAAATAACATTTCAGTGGACACTGGGC
Source organism: Haliotis asinina (assembly GCF_037392515.1). Classification (NCBI taxonomy): domain Eukaryota; kingdom Metazoa; phylum Mollusca; class Gastropoda; order Lepetellida; family Haliotidae; genus Haliotis; species Haliotis asinina. Next base: position 83,085,372 of record NC_090282.1, read on the forward strand.
ATTCCAAAGTAGAGGATCTATCTAATTGACCATATACAAAAGGACTGTGTTGTCTGTTAAAATGACAATGGGCAATGTTTTTCAGATGGAAAATACCACTTCAATGGACACTGAGCAATCAAAAGTAGATTTTTTATCTTGGTGACCAGAAGCAAAAGGAATGTTTGAGCCGGAGTGTACAATAGGCATTACTGCGTCTGTAAGATCGTTGGCCTCGTGGCCTAATGGATAAGGCGTCTGACTTCGAATCAGAAGATTGCGAGTTCGAGTCTCGTCGGGGTCGTAGTACAACTCTTTTTATACAAAATTGAAAAGCGCTACAGTCAGCACAACCGTATTTCCCTCCCTCATCTATTAAAATGACAATGAGCAATGTTGTTTGGATTGAAAATAACATTTGAATGGACACTGGGCATTCAAAAGTAAGGTATTTATCTTGGTGACCAGAGAAAGAAAGAATGTTTTGATCCGCAGTGTACAATAGGCATTACTGCGTCTGTAAGATCGTTGGAGTCGTGACCAAATGGAGAAGGCGTCTGACTTCGAATCAGACGATTGCGAGTTCAACTCTCGTCGGGGTCGTAGTACAACTCTTTTTGTACAAAATTGAAAAGCGCTACAGTCAGCACAACCTTATTTCCCTCCCTCATCTATTAAAATGACAATGAGCAATGTTTTTTGGATTGAAAATACCATTTCAGTGGACACTGGGCATTCCAAAGTAGAGGATCTATCTAATGGACCATATACAAAAGGACTGTGTTATCTGTTAAAATGACAATGGGCAATGTTTTTCCGATGGAAAATACCATTTCAATGGACACTGAGCATTCAAAAGTAGATTTTGTATCTTGGTGATCAGAAGCAAAAGGAATGTTTGAACCGCAGTGTAGAATAGGCATTACTGCGTCTGTAAGATCGTTTGCCTCGTGGCCTAATGGATAAGGCGTCTGACTTCGAATCAGAAGATTGCGAGTTCGAGTCTCGTAGGGGTCGTAGTACAACTCTTTTTATACAAAATTGAAAAGCGCTACAGTCAGCACAACCGTATTTCCCTCCCTCATCTATTAAAATGACAATGAGCAATGTTTTTTGGATTGAAAGTAACATTTCAGTGGACACTGGGCATTCCAAAGTAGAGGATCTATCTAATTGACCATATACAAAAGGACTGTGTTGTCTGTTAAAATGACAATGGGCAATGTTTTTCAGATGGAAAATACCATTTCAATGGACACTGAGCATTCAAAAGTAGATTTTTTATCTTGGTGACCAGAAGCAAAAGGAATGTTTGAACCGCAGTGTACAATAGGCATTACTGCGTCTGTAAGATCGTTGGCCTCGTGGCCTAATGGATAAGGCGTCTGACTTCGAATCAGAAGATTGCGAGTTCGAGTCTCGTCGGGGTCGTAGTACAACTCTTTTTATACAAAATTGAAAAGCGCTACAGTCAGCACAACCTTATTTCCCTCCCTCATCTATTAAAATGACAATGAGCAATGTTTTTTGGATTGAAAATACCATTTCAGTGGACACTGGGCATTCCAAAGTAGAGGATCTATCTAATGGACCATATACAAAAGGACTGTGTTATCTGTTAAAATGACAATGGGCAATGTTTTTCCGATGGAAAATACCATTTCAATGGACACTGAGCATTCAAAAGTAGATTTTTTATCTTGGTGATCAGAAGCAAAAGGAATGTTTGAACCGCAGTGTACAATAGGCATTACTGCGTCTGTAAGATCGTTTGCCTCGTGGCCTAATGGATAAGGCGTCTGACTTCGAATCAGAAGATTGCGAGTTCGAGTCTCGTAGGGGTCGTAGTACAACTCTTTTTATACAAAATTGAAAAGCGCTACAGTCAGCACAACCGTATTTCCCTCCCTCATCTATTAAAATGACAATGAGCAATGTTTTTTGGATTGAAAATAACATTTCAGTGGACACTGGGCATTCCAAAGTAGAGGATCTATCTAATTGACCATATACAAAAGGACTGTGTTGTCTGTTAAAATGACAATGGGCAATGTTTTTCAGATGGAAAATACCATTTCAATGGACACTGAGCATTCAAAAGTAGATTTTTTATCTTGGTGACCAGAAGCAAAAGGAATGTTTGAACCGCAGTGTACAATAGGCATTAGTGCGTCTGTAAGATCGTTTGCCTCGTGGCCTAATGGATAAGGCGTCTGACTTCGAATCAGAAGATTGCGAGTTCGAGTCTCGTCGGGGTCGTAGTACAACTCTTTTTATACAAAATTGAAAAGCGCTACAGTCAGCACAACCGTATTTCCCTCCCTCATCTATTAAAATGACAATGAGCAATGTTTTTTGGATTGAAAATAACATTTCAGTGGACACTGGGCATTCCAAAGTAGAGGATCTATCTAATTGACCATATACAAAAGGACTGTGTTATCTGTTAAAATGACAATGGGCAATGTTTTTCAGATGGAAAATACCATTTCAATGGACACTGAGCATTCAAAAGTAGATTTTTTATCTTGGTGACCAGAAGCAAAAGGAATGTTTCAACCGGAGTGTACAATAGGCATTACTGCGTCTGTAAGATCGTTGGCCTCGTGGCCTAATGGATAAGGCGTCTGACTTCGAATCAGAAGATTGCAAGTTCGAGTCTCGTCTAAATCGTAGTACAACTCTTTTTATACAAAATTGAAAAGCGCTACAGTCAGCACAACCGTATTTCCCTCCCTCATCTATTAAAATGACAATGAGCAATGTTTTTTGGATTGAAAATACCATTTCAGTGGACACTGGGCATTCCAAAGTAGAGGATCTATCTAATTGACCATATACAAAAGGACTGTGTTATCTGTTAAAATGACAATGGGCAATGTTTTTCAGATGGAAAATACCATTTCAATGGACACTGAGCATTCAAAAGTAGATTTTTTATCTTGGTGACCAGAAGCAAAAGGAATGTTTGAACCGCAGTGTACAATAGGCATTACTGCGTCTGTAAGATCGTTGGCCTCGTGGCCTAATGGATAAGGCGTCTGACTTCGAATCAGAAGATTGCGAGTTCGAGTCTCGTCGGGGTCGTAGTACAACTCTTTCTATACAAAATTGAAAAGCGTTACAGTCAGCACAACCTTATTTCCCTCTCTCATCTATTAAAATGACAATGAGCAATGTTTTTTGGATTGAAAATAACATTTCAGTGGACACTGGGCATTCCAAAGTAGAGGATCTATCTAATTGACCATATACAAAAGGACTGTGTAATCTGTTAAAATGACAATGGGCAATGTTTTTCAGATGGAAAATACCATTTCAATGGACACTGAGCATTCAAAAGTAGATTTTTTATCTTGGTGACCAGAAGCAAAAGGAATGTTTGAACCGGAGTGTACAATAGGCATTACTGCGTCTGTAAGATCGTTGGCCTCGTGGCCTAATGGATAAGGCGTCTGACTTCGAATCAGAAGATTGCGAGTTCGAGTCTCGTCGGGGTCGTAGTACAACTCTTTCTATACAAAATTGAAAAGCGCTACAGTCAGCACAACCTTATTTCCCTCTCTCATCTATTAAAATGACAATGAGCAATGTTTTTTGGATGGAAAATAACATTTCAGTGGACACTGGGCATTCCAAAGTAGAGGATCTATCTAATTGACCATATACAAAAGGACTGTGTTATCTGTTAAAATGACAATGGGCAATGTTTTTTGGATTGAAAATACCATTTCAATGGACACTGAGCATTCAAAAATAAGGTATTTATCTTGGTGACCAGAGAAAGAAAGAATGTTTTGATCCGCAGTGTACAATAGGCATTACTGCGTCTGTAAGATCGTTGGCCTCGTGGCCTAATGGATAAGGCGTCTGACTTCGAATCAGAAGATTGCGAGTTCGAGTTTCGTCGGGGTCGTAGTACAACTCTTTTTATACAAAATTGAAAAGCGCTACAGTCAGCACAACCTTATTTCCCTCTCTCATCTATTAAAATGACAATGAGCAATGTTTTTTGGATTGAAAATACCATTTCAATGGACACTGAGCATTCAAAAATAAGGTATTTATCTTGGTGACCAGAGAAAGAAAGAATGTTTTGATCCGCAGTGTACAATAGGCATTACTGCGTCTGTAAGATCGTTGGCCTCGTGGCCTAATGGATAAGGCGTCTGACTTCGAATCAGAAGATTGCGAGTTCGAGTTTCGTCGGGGTCGTAGTACAACTCTTTTTATACAAAATTGAAAAGCGCTACAGTCAGCACAACCTTATTTCCCTCTCTCATCTATTAAAATGACAATGAGCAATGTTTTTTGGATTGAAAATAACATTTCAGTGGACACTGGGCATTCCAAAGTAGAGGATCTATCTAATGGACCATATACAAAAGGACTGTGTAATCTGTTAAAATGACAATGGGCAATGTTTTTCAGATGGAAAATACCATTTCAATGGACACTGAGCATTCAAAAGTAGATTTTTTATCTTGGTGACCAGAAGCAAAAGGAATGTTTCAACCGGAGTGTACAATAGGCATTACTGCGTCTGTAAGATCGTTGGCCTCGTGGCCTAATGGATAAGGCGTCTGACTTCGAATCAGAAGATTGCGAGTTCGAGTCTCGTCGGGGTCGTAGTACAACCATTTCTATACAAAATTGAAAAGCGCTACAGTCAGCACAACCTAATTTCCCTCTCTCATTTATTAAAATGACAATGAGCAATGTTTTTTGGATGGAAAATAACATTTCAGTGGACACTGGGCATTCCAAAGTAGAGGATCTATCTAATTGACCATATACAAAAGGACTGTGTTATCTGTTAAAATGACAATGGGCAATGTTTTTTGGATTGAAAATACCATTTCAATGGACACTGAGCATTCAAAAATAAGGTATTTATCTTGGTGACCAGAGAAAGAAAGAATGTTTTGATCCGCAGTGTACAATAGGCATTACTGCGTCTGTAAGATCGTTGGCCTCGTGGCCTAATGGATAAGGCGTCTGACTTCGAATCAGAAGATTGCGAGTTCGAGTTTCGTCGGGGTCGTAGTACAACTCTTTTTATACAAAATTGAAAAGCGCTACAGTCAGCACAACCTTATTTCCCTCTCTCATCTATTAAAATGACAATGAGCAATGTTTTTTGGATTGAAAATACCATTTCAATGGACACTGAGCATTCAAAAATCAGGTATTTATCTTGGTGACCAGAGAAAGAAAGAATGTTTTGATCCGCAGTGTACAATAGGCATTACTGCGTCTGTAAGATCGTTGGCCTCGTGGTCTAATGGATAAGGCGTCTGACTTCGAATCAGAAGATTGCGAGTTCGAGTTTCGTCGGGGTCGTAGTACAACTCTTTTTATACAAAATTGAAAAGCGCTACAGTCAGCACAACCTTATTTCCCTCTCTCATCTATTAAAATGACAATGAGCAATGTTTTTTGGATTGAAAATACCATTTCAGTGGACACTGGGCATTCCAAAGTAGAGGATCTATCTAATTGACCATATACAAAAGGACTGTGTTATCTGTTAAAATGACAATGGGCAATGTTTTTCAGATGGAAAATACCATTTCAATGGACACTGAGCATTCAAAAGTAGATTTTTTATCTTGGTGACCAGAAGCAAAAGGAATGTTTGAACCGCAGTGTACAATAGGCATTACTGCGTCTGTAAGATCGTTGGACTCGTGGCCTAATGGATAAGGCGTCTGACTTCGAATCAGAAGATTGCGAGTTCGAGTCTCGTCTGGGTCGTAGTACAACTCTTTTTATACAAAATTGAAAAGCGCTACAGTCAGCACAACCGCATTTCCCTCCCTCATCTATTAAAATGACAATGAGCAATGTTTTTTGGATGGAAAATAACATTTCAGTGGACACTGGGCATTCCAAAGTAGAGTATCTATCTAATTGACCATATACAAAAGGACTGTGTAATCTGTTAAAATGACAATGGGCAATGTTTTTCAGATGGAAAATACCATTTCAATGGACACTGAGCATTCAAAAGTAGATTTTTTATCTTGGTGACCAGAAGCAAAAGGAATATTTCAACCGGAGTGTACAATAGGCATTACTGCGTCTGTAAGATCGTTGGCCTCGTGGCCTAATGGATAAGGCGTCTGACTTCGAATCAGAAGATTGCGAGTTTGTGTCTCGTCGGGGTCGTAGTACAACTCTTTTTATACAAAATTGAAAAGCGCTACAGTCAGCACAACCTTATTTCCCTCTCTCATCTATTAAAATGACAATGAGCAATGTTTTTTGGATTGAAAATACCATTTCAATGGACACTGAGCATTCAAAAATAAGGTATTTATCTTGGTGAGCAGAGAAAGAAAGAATGTTTTGATCCGCAGTGTACAATAGGCATTACTGCGTCTGTAAGATGGTTGGCCTCGTGGCCTAATGGATAAGGCGTCTGACTTCGAATCAGAAGATTGCGAGTTCGAGTTTCGTCGGGGTCGTAGTACAACTCTTTTTATACAAAATTGAAAAGCGCTACAGTCAGCACAACCTTATTTCCCTCTCTCATCTATTAAAATGACAATGAGCAATGTTTTTTGGATTGAAAATACCATTTCAGTGGACACTGGGCATTCCAAAGTAGAGGATCTATCTATTTGACCATATACAAAAGGACTGTGTTATCTGTTAAAATGACAATGGGCAATGTGTTTCAGATGGAAAAGACCATTTCAATGGACACTGAGCATTCAAAAGTAGATTTTTTATCTTGGTGACCAGAAGCAAAAGGAATGTTTGAACCGCAGTGTACAATAGGCATTACTGCGTCTGTAAGATCGTTGGACTCGTGGCCTAATGGAGAAGGCGTCTGACTTCGAATCAGAAGATTGCGAGTTCGAGTCTCGTCTGGGTCGTAGTACAACTCTTTTTATACAAAATTGAAAAGCGCTAGAGTCAGCACAACCGTATTTCCCTCCCTCATCTATTAAAATGACAATGAGCAATGTTTTTTGGATGGAAAATAACATTTCAGTGGACACTGGGCATTCCAAAGTAGAGTATCCATCTAGTTGACCATATACAAAAGGACTGTGTAATCTGTTAAAATGACAATGGGCAATGTGTTTCAGATGGAAAATACCATTTCAATGGACACTGAGCATTCAAAAGTAGATTTTTTATCTTGGTGACCAGAAGCAAAAGGAATGTTTGAACCGCAGTGTACAATAGGCATTACTGCGTCTGTAAGATCGTTGGACTCGTGGCCTAATGGATAAGGCGTCTGACTTCGAATCAGAAGATTGCGAGTTCGAGTCTCGTCGGGGTCGTAGTACAACTCTTTTTATACAAAATTGAAAAGCGCTACAGTCAGCACAACCTTATTTCCCTCCCTCATCTATTAAAATGACAATGAGCAATGTTTTTTGGATGGAAAATACCATTTCAATGGACACTGAGCATTCAAAAGTAGATTTTTTATCTTGGTGACCAGAAGCAAAAGGAATGTTTGAACCGGAGTGTACAATAGGCATTACTGCGTCTGTAAGATCGTTGGACTCGTGGCCTAATGGATAAGGCGTCTGACTTCGAATCAGAAGATTGCGAGTTCGAGTCTCGTCGGGGTCGTAGTACAACTCTTTTTATACAAAATTGAAAAGCGCTACAGTCAACACAACCTTATTTCCCTCTCTCATCTATTAAAATGACAATGAGCAATGTTTTTTGGATTGAAAAAAGCATTTCAATGGACACTGGGCATTCAAAAGTAAGGTATTTATCTTGGTGAGCAGAGAAAGCAAGAATGTTTTGATCCGCAGTGTACAATAGGCATTACTGCGTCTGTAGGATCTTTGGCCTCGTGGCCTAATGGATAAGGCGTCTGACTTCGAATCAGAAGATTGTGAGTTCGAGTTTCGTCGGGGTCGTAGTACAACTCTTTTTATACAAAATTGAAAAGCGCTACAGTCAGCACAACCTTATTTCCCTCCCTCATCTATTAAAATGACAATGAGCAATGTTTTTTGGATTGAAAATAACATTTCATTGGACACTGGGCATTCCAAAGTAGAGGATCTATCTAATGGACCATATACAAAAGGACTGTGTTATCTGCTAAAATGACAATGGGCAATGTTTTTCAGATGGAAAATACCATTTCAATGGACACTGAGCATTCAAAAGTAGATTTTTTATCTTGGTGACCAGAAGCAAAAGGAATGTTTGAACCGCAGTGTACAATAGGCATTACTGCGTCTGTAAGATCGTTGGACTCGTGGCCAAATGGATGAGGCGTCTGACTTCGAATCAGAAGATTGCGAGTTCGAGTCTCGTCGGGGTCGTAGTACAACTCTTTTTATACAAAATTGAAAAGCTCTACAGTCAGCACAAACTTATTTCCCTCCCTCATCTATTAAAATGACAATGAGCAATGTTTTTTGGATTGAAAATAACATTTCATTGGACACTGGGCATTCCAAAGTAGAGGATCTATCTAATGGACCATATACAAAAGGACTGTGTTATCTGTTAAAATGACATTGAGGAATGTTTTTCAGATGGAAAATACCATTTTAATGGACACTGGGTATTCAAAAGTAGGTATTTATCTTGGTGACCAGAGAGAGAAAGAATGTTTTGATCCGCAGTGTACAATAGGCATTACTGCTTCTTTAAGATCGTTGGACTCGTGGCCAAATGGAGAAGGCGTCTGACTTCGAATCAGAAGATTGCGAGTTCGAGTCTCGTCGGGGTCGAATTACAACTCTTTTTATACAAAATTGAAAAGCGCTACAGTCAGCACAACCTTATTTCCCTCTCTCATCTATTAAAATGACAATGAGCAATGTTTTTTGGATTGAAAAAACCATTTCAGTGGACACTGGGCATTCAAAAGTAAGGTATTTATCTTGGTGACCAGAGAAAGAAAGAATGTTTTGATCCGCAGTGTACAATAGGCATTACTGCGTGTTTAAGATCGTTGGACTCGTGGCCAAATGGAGAAGGCGTCTGACTTCGAATCAGAAGATTGCGAGTTCGAGTCTCGTCGGGGTCGTAGTACAACTCTTTTTATACAAAATTGAAAAGCGCTACAGTCAGCACAACCTTATTTCCCTCTCTCATCTATTAAAATGACAATGAGCAATGTTTTTTGGATTGAAAAAACCATTTCAATGGACACTGAGCATTCAAAAGTAGATTTTTTATCTTGGTGACCAGAAGCAAAAGGAATGTTTGAACCGGAGTGTACAATAGGCATTACTGCGTCTGTAAGATCGTTGGCCTCGTGGCCTAATGGATAAGGCGTCTGACTTCGAATCAGAAGATTGCGAGTTTGTGTCTCGTCGGGGTCTTAGTACAACTCTTTTTATACAAAATTGAAAAACGCTACAGTCAGCACAACCTTATTTCCCTCTCTCATCTATTAAAATGACAATGAGCAATGTTTTTTGGATTGAAAAAACCATTTCAATGGACACTGGGCATTCAAAAGTAAGGTGTTTATCTTAGTGACCAGAGAAAGAAAGAATGTTTTGATCCGCAGTGTACAATAGGCATTACTGCGTCTGTAAGATCGTTGGACTCGTGGCCAAATGGAGAAGGCGTCTGACTTCGAATCAGAAGATTGCGAGTTCGAGTCTCGTCGGGGTCGTAGTACAACTCTTTTTATACAAAATTGAAAAGCGGTACAGTCAGCACAACCTTATTTCCCTCTCTCATCTATTAAAATGACAATGAGCAATGTTTTTTGGATTGAAAATACCATTTCAATGGACACTGAGCATTCAAAAGTAGATTTTTTATCTTGGTGACCAGAAGCAAAAGGAATGTTTGAACCGCAGTGTACAATAGGCATTACTGCGTCTGTAAGATCGTTGGACTCGTGGCCAAATGGATGAGGCGTCTGACTTCGAATCAGAAGATTGCGAGTTCGAGTCTCGGCGGGGTCGTAGTACAACTCTTTTTATACAAAATTGAAAAGCGCTACAGTCAGCACAACCTTATTTCCCTCCCTCATCTATTAAAATGACAATGAGCTATGTTTTTTGGATTGAAAATAACATTTCATTGGACACTGGGCATTCCAAAGTAGAGGATCTATCTAATGGACCATATACAAAAGGACTGTGTTATCTGTTGAAATGACAATGGGCAATGTTTTTCAGATGGAAAATACCATTTCAATGGACACTGAGCATTCAAAAGTAGATTTTTTATCTTGGTGACCAGAAGCAAAAGGAATGTTTGAACCGCAGTGTACAATAGGCATTACTGCGTCTGTAAGATCGTTGGACTCGTGGCCAAATGGATGAGGCGTCTGACTTCGAATCAGAAGATTGCGAGTTCGAGTCTCGTCGGGGTCGTAGTACAACTCTTTTTATACAAAATTGAAAAGCGCTACAGTCAGCACAACCTTATTTCCCTCCCTCATCTATTAAAATGACAATGAGCTATGTTTTTTGGATTGAAAATAACATTTCATTGGACACTGGGCATTCCAAAGTAGAGGATCTATCTAATGGACCATATACAAAAGGACTGTGTTATCTGTTAAAATGACAATGGGCAATGTTTTTCAGATGGAAAATACCATTTCAATGGACACTGAGCATTCAAAAGTAGATTTTTTATCTTGGTGACCAGAAGCAAAAGGAATGTTTGAACCGGAGTGTACAATAGGCATTACTGCGTCTGTAAGATCGTTGGACTCGTGGCCAAATGGATGATTCGTCTGACTTCGAATCAGAAGATTGCGAGTTTGTGTCTCGTCGGGGTCGTAGTACAACTCTTTTTATACAAAATTGAAAAGCGCTACAGTCAGCACAACCTTATTTCCCTCCCTCATCTATTAAAATGACAATGAGCAATGTTTTTGGATGGAAAATACCATTTCAATGGACACTGGGCATTCAAAAGTAAGGTATTTATCTTGGTGACCAGAGAAAGAAAGAATGTTTTGATCCGCAGTGTACAATAGGCATGAGTGCGTCTTTAAGATCGTTGGACTCGTGGCCAAATGGAGAAGGCGTCTGACTTCGAATCAGAAGATTGCGAGTTCGAGACTCGTCGGGGTCGTAGTACAACTCTTTTTATACAAAATTGAAAAGCACTACAGTCAGCACAACCTTATTTCCCTCTCTCATCTATTAAAATGACAATGAGCAGTGTTTTTTGGATTGAAAATACCATTTCAGTGGACACTGGGCATTCCAAAGTAGTGGATCTATCTAATTGACCATATACAAAAGGACTGTGTTATCTGTTAAAATGACAATGGGCAATGTTTTTCAGATGGAAAATACCATTTCAATGGACACTGAGCATTCAAAAGTAGATTTTTTATCTTGGTGACCAGAAGCAAAAGGAATGTTTGAACCGGAGTGTACAATAGGCATTACTGCGTCTGTAAGATCGTTGGCCTCGTGGCCAAATGGATAAGGCGTCTGACTTCGAATCAGAAGATTGCGAGTTTGTGTCTCGTCGGGGTCGTAGTACAACTCTTTTTATACAAAATTGAAAAGCGGTACAGTCAGCACAACCTTATTTCCCTCTCTCATCTATTAAAATGACAATGAGCAATGTTTTTTGGATTGAAAAAACCATTTCAATGGACACTGGGCATTCAAAAGTAAGGTATTTATCTTGGTGAGCAGAGAAAGCAAGAATGTTTTGATCCGCAGTGTACAATAGGCATTACTGCGTCTGTAAGATCGTTGGCCTCGTGGCCTAATGGATAAGGCGTCTGACTTCGAATCAGAAGATTGCGAATTCGAGTTTCGTCGGGGTCGTAGTACAACTCTTTTTATACAAAATTGAAAAGCGCTACAGTCAGCACAACCTTTTTTCCCTCCCTGATCTATTAAAATGACAATGAGCAATGTTTTTTGGATTGAAAATAACATTTCATTGTACACTGGGCATTCCAAAGTAGAGGATCTATCTAATGGACCATATACAAAAGGACTGTGTTATCTGTTAAAATGACAATGGGAAATGTTTTTCAGATGGAAAATACCATTTCAATGGACACTGAGCATTCAAAAGTAGATTTTTTATCTTGGTGACCAGAAGCAAAAGGAATGTTTGAACCGCAGTGTACAATAGGCATTACTGCGTCTGTAAGATCGTTGGCCTCGTGGCCTAATGGATAAGGCGTCTGACTTCGAATCAGAAGATTGCGAGTTCGAGTCTCGTCGGGGTCGTAGTACAACTCTTTTTATACAAAATTGAAACGCGCTACAGTCAGCACAACCTTATTTCCCTCTCTCATCTATTAAAATGACAATGAGCAATGTTTTTTGGATTGAAAATACCATTTCAGTGGACACTGGGCATTCCAAAGAAGAGGATCTATCTAATAGACCATATACAAAAGGACTGTGTTATCTGTTAAAATGACAATGAGGAATGTTTTTCAGATGGAAAATACCATTTCAATGGACATTGGGTATTCAAAAGTAAGGTATTTATCTTGGTGAACAGAGAGAGAAAGAATGTTTTGATCCGCAGTGTACAATAGGCATTACTGCGTCTGTAAGATCGTTGGCCCCGTGGCCTAATGGATAAGGCGTCTGACTTCGAATCAGAAGATTGCGAGTTTGTGTCTCGTCGGGGTCGTAGTACAACTCTTTTTATACAAAATTGAAATGCGCTACAGTCAGCACAACCTTATTTCCCTCTCTCATCTATTAAAATGACAATGAGCAATGTTTTTTGGATTGAAAATAACATTTCAGTGGACACTGGGCATTCCAAAGTAGAGGATCTATCTAATTGACCATATACAAAAGGACTGTGTTATCTGTTAAAATGACAATGAGGAATGTTTTTTGGATGGAAAATGCCATTTCAATGGACACTGAGCATTCAAAAGTAAGGTATTTATCTTGGTGACCAGAGAGAGAAAGAATGTTTTGATCCGCAGTGTACTATAGGAATTACTGCGTCTGTAAGATCGTTGGCCTCGTGGCCTAATGGATAAAGCGTCTGACTTCGAATCAGAAGATTGCGAGTTCGAGTCACGGCGGGGTCGTAGTACAACTCTTTTTATACAAAATTGAAAAGCGCTACAGTCAGCACAACCTTATTTCCCTCCCTCTTCTATTAAAATGACAATGAGCAATGTTTTTTGGATGGAAAATAACATTTCAGAGGACACTGGGCATTCCAAAGTAGAGGATCTATCTAATGGACCATATACAAAAGGACTGTGTTATCTGTTAAAATGACAATGGGCAATGTTTTTCAGATGGAAAATACCATTTCAATGGACACTGAGCATTCAAAAGTAGATTTTTTATCTTGGTGACCAGAAGCAAAAGGAATGTTTGAACCGCAGTGTACAATAGGCATTACTGCGTCTGTAAGATCGTTGGCCTCGTGGCCTAATGGATAAGGCGTCTGACTTCGAATCAGAAGATTGCGAGTTCGAGTCTCGTCGGGGTCGTAGTACAACTCTTTTTACACAAAATTGAAACGGGCTACAGTCAGCACAACCTTATTTCCCTCCCTCATCTATTAAAATGACAATGAGCAATGTTTTTTGGATTGAAAATAACATTTCAGTGGACACTGGGCATTCCAAAGTAGAGGATCTATCTAATTGACCATATACAAAAGGACTGTGTTATCTGTTAAAATGACAATGGGCAATGTTTTTCAGATGGAAAATACCATTTCAATTTACACTGAGCATTCAAAAGTAGATTTTTCATCTTGGTGACCAGAAGCAAAAGGAATGTTTGAACCGGAGTGTACAATAGGCATTACAGCGTCTGTAAGATCGTTGGCCTCGTGGCCTAATGGATAAGGCGTCTGACTTCGAATCAGAAGATTGCGAGTTTGAGTCTCGTCGGGGTCGTAGTACAACTCTTTTTATACAAAATTGAAAAGCGCTACAGTCAGCACAACCTTATTTCCCTCTCTCATCTATTAAAATGACAATGAGCAATGTTTTTTGGATTGAAAATACCATTTCAATGGACACTGAGCATTCAAAAGTAAGGTATTTATCTTGGTGACCAGAGAAAGAACGAATGTTTTGATCAGCAGTGTACAATAGGCATTACTGCGTCTGTAAGATCGTTGGCCTCGTGGCCTAATGGATAAGGCGTCTGACTTCGAATCAGAAGATTGCGAGTTCGAGTTTCGTCGGGGTCGTAGTACAACTCTTTTTACACAAAATTGAAACGGGCTACAGTCAGCACAACCTTATTTCCCTCCCTCATCTATTAAAATGACAATGAGCAATGTTTTTTGGATTGAAAATAACATTTCAGTGGACACTGGGCATTCCAAAGTAGAGGATCTATCTAATTGACCATATACAAAAGGACTGTGTTATCTGTTAAAATGACAATGGGCAATGTTTTTCAGATGGAAAATACCATTTCAATTTACACTGAGCATTCAAAAGTAGATTTTTCATCTTGGTGACCAGAAGCAAAAGGAATGTTTGAACCGGAGTGTACAATAGGCATTACTGCGTCTGTAAGATCGTTGGCCTCGTGGCCTAATGGATAAGGCGTCTGACTTCGAATCAGAAGATTGCGAGTTTGAGTCTCGTCGGGGTCGTAGTACAACTCTTTTTATACAAAATTGAAAAGCGCTACAGTCAGCACAACCTTATTTCCCTCTCTCATCTATTAAAATGACAATGAGCAATGTTTTTTGGATTGAAAATACCATTTCAATGGACACTGAGCATTCAAAAGTAAGGTATTTATCTTGGTGACCAGAGAAAGAACGAATGTTTTGATCAGCAGTGTACAATAGGCATTACTGCGTCTGTAAGATCGTTGGCCTCGTGGCCTAATGGATAAGGCGTCTGACTTCGAATCAGAAGATTGCGAGTTCGAGTTTCGTCGGGGTCGTAGTACAACTCTTTTTATACAAAATTGAAAAGCGCTACAGTCAGCACAACCTTTTTTCCCTCCCTCATCTATTAAAATGACAATGAGCAATGTTTTTTGGATTGAAAATAACATTTCATTGGACACTGGGCATTCCAGAGTAGAGGATCTATCTAATGGACCATATACAAAAGGACTGTGTTATCTGTTAAAATGACAATGGGCAATGTTTTTCAGATGGAAAATACCATTTCAATGGACACTGAGCATTCAAAAGTAGATTTTTTATCTTGGTGACCAGAAGCAAAAGGAATGTTTGAACCGCAGTGTACAATAGGCATTACTGCGTCTGTAAGATCGTTGGCCTCGTGGCCTAATGGATAAGGCGTCTGGCTTCGAATCAGAAGATTGCGAGTTCGAGTCTCGTCGGGGTCGTAGTACAACTCTTTTTATACAAAATTGAAAAGCGCTACAGTCAGCACAACCTTATTTCCCTCTCTCATCTATTAAAATGACAATGAGCAATGTTTTTTGGATTGAAAATACCATTTCAGTGGACACTGGGCATTCAAAAGTAAGGTATTTATGTTGGTGACCAGAGAAAGAAAGAATGTTTTGATCCTCAGTGTACAATAGGCATTACTGCGTCTGTAAGATCGTTGGCCTCGTGGCCTAATGGATAAGGCGTCTGACTTCGAATCAGAAGATTGCGAGTTCGAGTCTCGTCGGGGTCGTAGTACAACTCTTTTTATACAAAATTGAAAAGCGCTACAGTCAGCACAACCTTATTTTCCTCCCTCATCTATTAAAATGACAATGAGCAATGTTTTTTGGATGAAAAATACCATTTCAATGGACACTGGGCATTCAAAAGTAAGGTATTTATCTTGGTGACCAGAGAAAGAAAGAATGTTTTGATCCTCAGTGTACAATAGGCATTACTGCGTCTTAAAGATCGTTGGACTCGTGGCCAAATGGAGAAGTCGTCTGACTTCGAATCAGAAGATTGCGAGTTCGAGTCTCGTCGGGGGCGTAGTACAACTCTTTTTATACAAAATTGAAACGCGCTACAGTCAGCACAACCTTATTTCCCTCCCTCATCTATTAAAATGACAATGAGCAATGTTTTTTGGATTGAAAATAACATTTCAGTGGACACTGGGCATTCCAAAGTAGAGTATCTATCTAATGGACCATATACAAAAGGACTGTGTTATCTGTTAAAATGACAATGGGCAATGTTTTTCAGATGGAAAATACCATTTCAATGGACACTGAGCATTCAAAAGTAAGGTATTTATCTTGGTGACCAGAGAAAGAACGAATGTTTTGATCCTCAGTGTACAATAGGCATTACTGCGTCTGTAAGATCGTTGGCCTCGTGGGCTAATGGATAAGGCGTCTGACTTCGAATCAGAAGATTGCGAGTTCGAGTCTCGTCGGGGTCGTAGTACAACTCTTTTTACACAAAATTGAAACGCGCTACAGTCAGCACAACCTTATTTCCCTCCCTCATCTATTAAAATGACAATGAGCAATGTTTTTTGGATTGAAAATAACATTTCAGTGGACACTGGGCATTCCAAAGTAGAGGATCTATCTAATTGACCATATACAAAAGGACTGTGTTATCTGTTAAAATGACAATGGACAATGTTTTTCAGATGGAAAATACCATTTCAATTTACACTGAGCATTCAAAAGTAGATTTTTTATCTTGGTGACCAGAAGCAAAAGGAATGTTTGAACCGGAGTGTACAATAGGCATTACTGCGTCTGTAAGATCGTTGGCCTCGTGGCCTAATGGATAAGGCGTCTGACTTCGAATCAGAAGATTGCGAGTTTGAGTCTCGTCGGGGTCGTAGTACAACTCTTTTTATACAAAATTGAAAAGCGCTACAGTCAGCACAACCTTATTTCCCTCTCTCATCTATTAAAATGACAATGAGCAATGTTTTTTGGATTGAAAATACCATTTCAATGGACACTGAGCATTCAAAAGTAAGGTATTTATCTTGGTGACCAGAGAAAGAAAGAATGTTTTGATCAGCAGTGTACAATAGGCATTACTGCGTCTGTAAGATCGTTGGCCTCGTGGCCTAATGGATAAGGCGTCTGACTTCGAATCAGAAGATTGCGAGTTCGAGTTTCGTCGGGGTCGTAGTACAACTCTTTTTATACAAAATTGAAAAGCGCTACAGTCAGCACAACCTTTTTTCCCTCCCTCATCTATTAAAATGACAATGAGCAATGTTTTTTGGATTGAAAATAACATTTCATTGGACACTGGGCATTCCAAAGTAGAGGATCTATCTAATGGACCATATACAAAAGGACTGTGTTATCTGTTAAAATGACAATGGACAATGTTTTTCAGATGGAAAATACCATTTCAATGGACACTGAGCATTCAAAAGTAGATTTTTTATCTTGGTGACCAGAAGCAAAAGGAATGTTTGAACCGGAGTGTACAATAGGCATTACTGCGTCTGTAAGATCGTTGGCCTCGTGGCCTAATGGATAAGGCGTCTGACTTCGAATCAGAAGATTGCGAGTTTGAGTCTCGTCTGGGTCGTAGTACAACTCTTTTTATACAAAATTGAAAAGCGCTACAGTCAGCACAACCGTATTTCCTCCCTCATCTATTAAAATGACAATGAGCAATGTTTTTTGGATTGAAAATAACATTTCAGTGGACACTGGGCATTCCAAAGTAGAGGATCTATCTAATGGACCATATACAAAAGGACTGTGTTATCTGTTAAAATGACAATGAGGAATGTTTTTTGGATGGAAAATACCATTTCAATGGACACTGAGCATTCAAAAGTAAGGTATTTATCTTGGTGACCAGAGAGAGAAAAAATGTTTTGATCCGCAGTGTACTATAGGAATTACTGCGTCTGTAAGATCGTTGGCCTCGTGGCCTAATGGATAAAGCGTCTGACTTCGAATCAGAAGATTGCGAGTTCGAGTCTCGTCGGTGTCGTAGTACAACTCTTTTTATACAAAATTGAAAAGCGCTACAGTCAGCACAACCTTATTTCCCTCCCTCTTCTATTGAAATGACAATGAGCAATGTTTTTTGGATGGAAAATAACATTTCAGAGGACACTGGGCATTCCAAAGTAGAGGATCTATCTAATGGACCATATACAAAAGGACTGTGTTATCTGTTAAAATGACAATGGGCAATATTTTTCAGATGGAAAATACCATTTCAATGGACACTGAGCATTCAAAAGTAGATTTTTTATCTTGGTGACCAGAAGCAAAAGGAATGTTTGAACCGGAGTGTACAATAGGCATTACTGCGTCTGTAAGATCGTTGGCCTCGTGGCCTAATGGATAAGGCGTCTGACTTCGAATCAGAAGATTGCGAGTTTGAGTCTCGTCGGGGTCGTAGTACAACTCTTTTTATACAAAATTGAAAAGCGCTACAGTCAGCACAACCTTATTTCCCTCTCTCATCTATTAAAATGACAATGAGCAATGTTTTTTGGATTGAAAATACCATTTCAATGGACACTGAGCATTCAAAAGTAAGGTATTTATCTTGGTGACCAGAGAAAGAAAGAATGTTTTGATCAGCAGTGTAGAATAGGCATTACTGCGTCTGTAAGATCGTTGGCCTCATGGCCTAATGGATAAGGCGTCTGACTTCGAATCAGAAGATTGCGAGTTCGAGTTTCGTCGGGGTCGTAGTACAACTCTTTTTATACAAAATTGAAAAGCGCTACAGTCAGCACAACCTTTTTTCCCTCCCTCATCTATTAAAATGACAATGAGCAATGTTTTTTGGATTGAAAGTAACATTTCATTGGACACTGGGCATTCCAAAGTAGAGGATCTATCTAATGGACCATATACAAAAGGACTGTGTTATCTGTTAAAATGACAATGGACAATGTTTTTCAGATGGAAAATACCATTTCAATGGACACTGAGCATTCAAAAGTAGATTTTTTATCTTGGTGACCAGAAGCAAAAGGAATGTTTGAACCGGAGTGTACAATAGGCATTACTGCGTCTGTAAGATCGTTGGCCTCGTGGCCTAATGGATAAGGCGTCTGACTTCGAATCAGAAGATTGCGAGTTCGAGTCTCGTCTGGGTCGTAGTACAACTCTTTTTATACAAAATTGAAAAGCGCTACAGTCAGCACAACCGTATTTCCTCCCTCATCTATTAAAATGACAATGAGCAATGTTTTTTGGATTGAAAATAACATTTCAGTGGACACTGGGCATTCCAAAGTAGAGGATCTATCTAATGGACCATATACAAAAGGACTGTGTTATCTGTTAAAATGACAATGAGGAATGTTTTTTGGATGGAAAATACCATTTCAATGGACACTGAGCATTCAAAAGTAAGGTATTTATCTTGGTGACCAGAGAGAGAAAAAATGTTTTGATCCGCAGTGTACTATAGGAATTACTGCGTCTGTAAGATCGTTGGCCTCGTGGCCTAATGGATAAAGCGTCTGACTTCGAATCAGAAGATTGCGAGTTCGAGTCTCGGCGGGGTCGTAGTACAACTCTTTTTATACAAAATTGAAAAGCGCTACAGTCAGCACAACCTTATTTCCCTCCCTCTTCTATTGAAATGACAATGAGCAATGTTTTTTGGATGGAAAATAACATTTCAGAGGACACTGGGCATTCCAAAGTAGAGGATCTATCTAATGGACCATATACAAAAGGACTGTGTTATCTGTTAAAATGACAATGGGCAATGTTTTTCAGATGGAAAATACCATTTCAATGGACACTGAGCATTCAAAAGTAGATTTTTTATCTTGGTGACCAGAAGCAAAAGGAATGTTTGAACCGCAGTGTACAATAGGCATTACTGCGTCTGTAAGATCGTTGGCCTCGTGGCCTAATGGATAAGGCGTCTGACTTCGAATCAGAAGATTGCGAGTTCGAGTCTCGTCGGGGTCGTAGTACAACTCTTTTTATACAAAATTGAAAAGCGCTACAGTCAGCACAACCGTGTTTCCCTCCCTCATCTATTAAAATGACAATGAGCAATGTTTTTTGGATTGAAAATAACATTAGAGTGGACACTGGGCATTCCAAAGTAGAGGATCTATCTAATTGACCATATACAAAAGGACTGTGTTATCTGTTAAAATGACAGTGGGCAATATTTTTCAGATGGAAAATACCATTTCAATAGACACTGAGAATTCAAAAGTAGATTTTTTATCTTGGTGACCAGAAGCAAAAGGAATGTTTGAACCGGAGCGTACAATAGGCATTACTGCGTCTGTAAGTTCGTTGGCCTCGTGGCCTAATGGATAAGGCGTCTGACTTCGAATCAGAAGATTGCGAGTTCGAGTCTCGTCGGGGTCGTAGTACAACTCTTTTTATACAAAATTGAAAAGCGCTACAGTCAGCACAACCGTATTTCCCTCCCTCATCTATTAAAATGACAATGAGCAATGTTTTTTGGATTGAAAAGAACATTTCAGTGGACACTGGGCATTCCAAAGTAGAGGATCTATCTAATTGACCATATACAAAAGGACTGTGTTATCTGTTAAAATGACAATGGGCAATATTTTTCAGATGGAAAATACCATTTCAATAGACACTGAGCATTCACAAGTAGATTTTTTATCTTGGTGACCAGAAGCAAAAGGAATGTTTGAACCGGAGCGTACAATAGGCGTTCCTGCGTCTGTAAGTTCGTTGGCCTCGTGGCCTAATGGATAAGGCGTCTGACTTCGAATCAGAAGATTGCGAGTTCGAGTCTCGTCGGGGTCGTAGTACAACTCTTTTTATACAAAATTGAAAAGCGCTACAGTCAGCACAACCGTATTTCCCTCTCTCATCTATTAAAATGACAATGAGCAATGTTTTTTGGATGCAAAATACGATTTCAATGGACACTGGGCATTCAAAAGTGAGGTATTTATCTTGATGACCAGAGAAAGAACGAATGTTTTGATCCTCAGTGTACAATAGGCATTACTGCGTCTGTAAGTTCGTTGGCCTCGTGGCCTAATGGATAAGGCGTCTGACTTCGAATCAGAAGATTGCGAGTTCGAGTCTCGTCGGGGTCGTAGTACAACTCTTTTTATACAAAATTGAAACGCGCTACAGTCAGCACAACCTTATTTCCCTCCCTCATCTATTAAAATGACAATGAGCAATGTTTTTTGGATTGAAAATAACATTTCAGTGGACACTGGGCATTCCAAAGTAGAGTATCTATCTAATGGACCATATACAAAAGGACTGTGTTATCTGTTAAAATGACAATGGACAATGTTTTTCAGATGGAAAATACCATTTCAATGGACACTGAGCATTCAAAAGTAGATTTTTTATCTTGGTGACCAGAAGCAAAAGGAATGTTTGAACCGGAGCGTACAATAGGCATTATTGCGTCTGTAAGATCGTTGGCCTCGTGGCCTAATGGATAAGGCGTCTGACTTCGAATCAGAAGATTGCGAGTTCGAGTCTCGTCGGGGTCGTAGTACAACTCTTTTTATACAAAATTGAAAAGCGCTACAGTCAGCACAACCGTGTTTCCCTCCCTCATCTATTAAAATGACAATGAGCAATGTTTTTTGGATTGAAAATAACATTAGAGTGGACACTGGGCATTCCAAAGTAGAGGATCTATCTAATTGACCATATACAAAAGGACTGTGTTATCTGTTAAAATGACAGTGGGCATATTTTTCAGATGGAAAATACCATTTCAATAGACACTGAGCATTCAAAAGTAGATTTTTTATCTTGGTGACCAGAAGCAAAAGGAATGTTTGAACCGGAGTGTACAATAGGCATTACTGCGTCTGTAAGTTCGTTGGCCTCGTGGCCTAATGGATAAGGCGTCTGACTTCGAATCAGAAGATTGCGAGTTCGAGTCTCGTCGGGGTCGTAGTACAACTCTTTTTATACAAAATTGAAAAGCGCTACAGTCAGCACAACCTTATTTCCCTCTCTCATCTATTAAAATGACAATGAGGAATGTTTTTGGATGAAAAATACCATTTCAATGGACACTGGGCATTCAAAAGTAAGGTATTTATCTTGGTGACCAGAGAAAGAAAGAATGTTTTGATCCTCAGTGTACAATAGGCATTACTGCGTCTGAAAGATTGTTGGCCTCGTGGCCTAATGGATAAGGCGTCTGACTTCGAATCAGAAGATTGCGAGTTCGAGTCTCGTCGTGGTCGTACTACAACACTTTTTATACAAAATTGAAAAGCGCTACAGTCAGCACAACCTTATTTCCCTCCCTCATCTATTAAAATGACAATGAGCAATGTTTTTTGGATTGAAAATAACATTTCAGTGGACACTGGGCATTCCAAAGTAGAGGATCTATCTAATGGACCATATACAAAAGGACTGTGTTATCTGTTAAAATGACAATGGGCAATGTTTTTCAGATGGAAAATAGCATTTCAGTGGACACTGAGTATTCAAATGTAGATTTTTTATCTTGGTGACCAGAAGCAAAAGGAATGTTTGAACCGGAGTGTACAGTAGGCATTACTGCGTCTGTAAGATCGTTGGCCTCGTGGCCTAATGGATAAGGCGTCTGACTTCGAATCAGAAGATTGCGAGTTCGAGTCTCGTCGGGGTCGTACTACAACTCTTTTTATACAAAATTGAAAAGCGCTACAGTCAGCACAACCGTATTTCCCTCCCTCATCTATTAAAATGACAATGAGCAATGTTTTTTGGATGGAAAATAACATTTCAGTGGACACTGGGCATTCCAAAGTAGAGGATCTATCTAATTGACCATATACAAAAGGACTGTGTTATCTGTTAAAATGACAATGGGCAATGTTTTTCAGATGGAAAATACCATTTCAATGGACACTGAGCATTCAAAAGTAGATTTTTTATCTTGGTGACCAGAAGCAAAAGGAATGTTTGAACCGGAGTGTACAATAGGCATTACTGCGTCTGTAAGATCGTTGGCCTCGTGGCCTAATGGATAAGGCGTCTGACTTCGAATCAGAAGATTGCGAGTTCGAGTCTCGTCGGGGTCTTAGTACAACTCTTTTTATACAAAATTGAAAAGCGCTACAGTCAGCACAACCGTATTTCCCTCCCTCATCTATTAAAATGACAATGAGCAATGTTTTTTGGATTGAAAATAACATTTCAGTGGACACTGGGCATTCCAAAGTAGAGGATCTATCTAATTGACCATATACAAAAGGACTGTGTTATCTGTTAAAATGACAATGGGCAATGTTTTTCAGATGGAAAATACCATTTCAATGGACACTGAGCATTCAAAAGTAGATTTTTTATCTTGGTGACCAGAAGCAAAAGGAATGTTTGAACCGGAGTGTACAAAAGGCATTACTGCGTCTGTAAGATCGTTGGCCTCGTGGCCTAATGGATAAGGCGTCTGACTTCGAATCAGAAGATTGCGAGTTCGAGTCTCGTCGGGGTCGTACTACAACTCTTTTTATACAAAATTGAAAAGTGCTACAGTCAGCACAACCGTATTTCCCTCCCTCATCTATTAAAATGACAATGAGCAATGTTTTTTGGATTGAAAATAACATTTCATTGGATACTGGGCATTCCAAAGTAGAGGATCTATCTAATTGACCATATACAAAAGGACTGTGTTATCTGTTAAAATGACAATGGGCAATGTTTTTCAGATGGAAAATAGCATTTCAGTGGACACTGAGCATTCAAAAGTAGATTTTTTATCTTGGTGACCAGAAGCAAAAGGAATGTTTGAACCGGAGTGTACAATAGGCATTACTGCGTCTGTAAGATCGTTGGCCTCGTGGCCTAATGGATAAGGCTTCTGACTTCGAATCAGAAGATTGCGAGTTCGAGTCTCGTCGGGGTCGTACTACAACTCTCTTTCTACAAAATTGAAAAGCGCTACAGTCAGCACAACCGTATTTCCCTCCCTCATCTATTAAAATGACAATGAGCAATGTTTTTTGGATTGAAAAGAACATTTCAGTGGACACTGGGCATTCCAAAGTAGAGGATCTATCTAATTGACCATATACAAAAGGACTGTGTTATCTGTTAAAATGACAATGGGCAATGTTTTTCAGATGGAAAATACCATTTCAATGGACACTGAGCATTCAAAAGTAGATTTTTTATCTTGGTGACCAGAAGCAAAAGGAATGTTTGAACCGGAGTGTACAATAGGCATTACTGCGTCTGTAAGATCGTTGGCCTCGTGGCCTAATGGATAAGGCGTCTGACTTCGAATCAGAAGATTGCGAGTTCGAGTCTCGTCGGGGTCGTAGTACAACTCTTTTTATACAAAATTGAAAAGCGCTACAGTCAGCACAACCGTATTTCCCTCCCTCATCTATTAAAATGACAATGAGCAATGTTTTTTGGATTGAAAATAACATTTCAGTGGACACTGGGCATTCCAAAGTAGAGGATCTATCTAATTGACCATATACAAAAGGACTGTGTTATCTGTTAAAATGACAATGGGCAATGTTTTTCAGATGGAAAATACCATTTCAATGGACACTGAGCATTCAAAAGTAGATTTTTTATCTTGGTGACCAGAAGCAAAAGGAATGTTTGAACCGGAGTGTACAATAGGCATTACTGCGTCTGTAAGATCGTTGGCCTCGTGGCCTAATGGATAAGGCGTCTGACTTCGAATCAGAAGATTGCGAGTTCGAGTCTCGTCGGGGTCGTAGTACAACTCTTTTTATACAAAATTGAAAAGCGCTACAGTCAGCACAACCGTATTTCCCTCCCTCATCTATTAAAATGACAATGAGCAATGTTTTTTGGATTGAAAATAACATTTCAGTGGACACTGGGCATTCCAAAGTAGAGGATCTATCTAATTGACCATATACAAAAGGACTGTGTTATCTGTTAAAATGACAATGGGCAATGTTTTTCAGATGGAAAATACCATTTCAATGGACACTGAGCATTCAAAAGTAGATTTTTTATCTTGGTGACCAGAAGCAAAAGGAATGTTTGAACCGGAGTGTACAATAGGCATTACTGCGTCTGTAAGATCGTTGGCCTCGTGGCCTAATGGATAAGGCGTCTGACTTCGAATCAGAAGATTGCGAGTTTGAGTCTCGTCGGGGTCGTAGTACAACTCTTTTTATACAAAATTGAAAAGCGCTACAGTCAGCACAACCGTATTTCCCTCCCTCATCTATTAAAATGACAATGAGCAATGTTTTTTGGATTGAAAATAACATTTCAGTGGACACTGGGCATTCCAAAGTAGAGGATCTATCTAATTGACCATATACAAAAGGACTGTGTGATCTGTTAAAATGACAATGGGCAATGTTTTTCACATGGAAAATACCATTTCAATGGACACTGAGCATTCAAAAGTAGATTTTTTATCTTGGTGACCAGAAGCAAAAGGAATGTTTGAACCGGAGTGTACAATAGGCATTACTGCGTCTGTAAGATCGTTGGCCTCGTGGCCTAATGGATAAGGCGTCTGACTTCGAATCAGAAGATTGCGAGTTCGAGTCTCGTCGGGGTCGTAGTACAACTCTTTTTATACAAAATTGAAACGCGCTACAGTCAGCACAACCTTATTTCCCTCCCTCATCTATCAAAATGACAATGAGCAATGTTTTTTGGATTGAAAATAACATTTCATTGGACACTGGGCATTCCAAAGTAGAGGATCTATCTAATGGACCATATACAAAAGGACTGTGTTATCTGTTAAAATGACAATGGGCAATGTTTTTCAGATGGAAAATACCATTTCAATAGACACTGAGCATTCAAAAGTAGATTTTTTTATCTTGGTGACCAGAAGCAAAAGGAATGTTTGAACCGGAGTGTACAATAGGCATTACTGCGTCTGTAAGATCGTTGGCCTCGTGGCCTAATGGATAAGGCGTCTGACTTCGAATCAGAAGATTGCGAGTTCGAGTCTCGTCGGGGTCGTAGTACAACTCTTTTTATATAAAATTGAAAAGCGCTACAGTCAGCACAACCTTATTTCCCTGTCTCATCTATTAAAATGACAATGAGGAATGTTTTTGGATGAAAAGTACCATTTCAATGGACACTGAGCATTCAAAAGTAGATTTTTTATCTTGGTGACCAGAAGCAAGAGGAATGTTTGAACCGGAGTGTACAATAGGCATTACTGCGTCTGTAAGATCGTTGGCCTCGTGGCCTAATGGATAAGGCGTCTGACTTCGAATCAGAAGATTGCGAGTTCGAGTCTCGTCGGGGTCTTAGTACAACTCCTTTTATACAAAATTGAAAAGCGCTACAGTCAGCACAACCGTATTTCCCTCCCTCATCTATTAAAATGACAATGAGCAATGTTTTTTGGATTGAAAATAACATTTCAGTGGATACTGGGCATTCCAAAGTAGAGGATCTATCTAATTGACCATATACAAAAGGACTGTGTTATCTGTTAAAATGACAATGGGCAATGTTTTTCAGATGGAAAATAGCATTTCAGTGGACACTGAGCATTCAAAAGTAGATTTTTTATCTTGGTGACCAGAAACAAAAGGAATGTTTGAACCGGAGTGTACAATAGGCATTACTGCGTCTGTAAGATCGTTGGCCTCGTGGCCTAATGGATAAGGCGTCTGACTTCGAATCAGAAGATTGCGAGTTCGAGTCTCGTCGGGGTCGTACTACAACTCTCTTTATAGAAAATTGAAAAGCGCTACAGTCAGCACAACCGTATTTCCCTCCCTCATCTATTAAAATGACAATGAGCAATGTTTTTTGGATTGAAAATAACATTTCAGTGGACACTGGGCATTCCAAAGTAGAGGATCTATCTAATTGACCACATACAAAAGGACTGTGTTATCTGTTAAAATGACAATGGGCAATGTTTTTCAGATGGAAAATACCATTTCAATGGACACTGAGCATTCAAAAGTAGATTTTTTATCTTGGTGACCAGAAGCAAAAGGAATGTTTGAACCGGAGTGTACAATAGGCATTACTGCGTCTGTAAGATCGTTGGCCTCGTGGCCTAATGGATAAGGCGTCTGACTTCGAATCAGAAGATTGCGAGTTCGAGTCTCGTCGGGGTCGTAGTACAACTCTTTTTATACAAAATTGAAACGCGCTACAGTCAGCACAACCTTATTTCCCTCCCTCTTCTATTGAAATGACAATGAGCAATGTTTTTTGGATTGAAAATAACATTTCAGTGGACACTGGGCATTCCAAAGTAGAGGATCTATCTAATGGACCATATACAAAAGGACTGTGTGATCTGTTAAAATGACAATGGACAATGTTTTTCAGATGGAAAATACCATTTCAATGGACACTGAGCATTCAAAAGTAGATTTTTTATCTTGGTGACCAGAAGCAAAAGGAATGTTTGAACCGGAGTGTACAATAGGCATTACTGCGTCTGTAAGATCGTTGGCCTCGTGGCCTAATGGATAAGGCGTCTGACTTCGAATCAGAAGATTGCGAGTTCGAGTCTCGTCGGGGTCGTAGTACAACTCTTTTTATACAAAATTGAAAAGCGCTACAGTCAGCACAACCGTATTTCCCTCCCTCATCTATCAAAATGACAATGAGCAATGTTTTTTGGATTGAAAATAACATTTCAGTGGACACTGGGCATTCCAAAGTAGAGGACCTATCTAATTGACCATATACAAAAGGACTGTGTTATCTGTTAAAATGACAATGGGCAATGTTTTTCAGATGGAAAATACCATTTCAATGGACACTGAGCATTCAAAAGTAGATTTTTTATCTTGGTGACCAGAAGCAAAAGGAATGTTTGAACCGGAGTGTACAATAGGCATTACTGCGTCTGTAAGATCGTTGGCCTCGTGGCCTAATGGATAAGGCGTCTGACTTCGAATCAGAAGATTGCGAGTTCGAGTCTCGTCGGGGTCGTAGTACAACTCTTTTTATACAAAATTGAAAAGCGCTACAGTCAGCACAACCGTATTTCCCTCCCTCATCTATTAAAATGACAATGAGCAATGTTTTTTGGATTGAAAATAACATTTCAGTGGACACTGGGCATTCCAAAGTAGAGGATCTATCTAATTGACCATATACAAAAGGACTGTGTGATCTGTTAAAATGACAATGGGCAATGTTTTTCACATGGAAAATACCATTTCAATGGACACTGAGCATTCAAAAGTAGATTTTTTATCTTGGTGACCAGAAGCAAAAGGAATGTTTGAACCGGAGTGTACAATAGGCATTACTGCGTCTGTAAGATCGTTGGCCTCGTGGCCTAATGGATAAGGCGTCTGACTTCGAATCAGAAGATTGCGAGTTCGAGTCTCGTCGGGGTCGTAGTACAACTCTTTTTATACAAAATTGAAACGCGCTACAGTCAGCACAACCTTATTTCCCTCCCTCATCTATTAAAATGACAATGAGCAATGTTTTTTGGATTGAAAATAACATTTCAGTGGACACTGGGCATTCCAAAGTAGAGGATCTATCTAATTGACCATATACAAAAGGACTGTGTTGTCTGTTAAAATGACAATGGCCAATGTTTTTCAGATGGAAAATACCATTTCAATGGACACTGAGCAATCAAAAGTAGATTTTTTATCTTGGTGACCAGAAGCAAAAGGAATGTTTGAACCGGAGTGTACAATAGGCATTACTGCGTCTGTAAGATCGTTGGCCTCGTGGCCTAATGGATAAGGCGTCTGACTTCGAATCAGAAGATTGCGAGTTCGAGTCTCGTCGGGGTCGTAGTACAACTCTTTTTATACAAAATTGAAAAGCGCTACAGTCAGCACAACCGTATTTCCCTCCCTCATCTATTAAAATGACAATGAGCAATGTTTTTTGGATTGAAAATACCATTTCAATGGACACTGGGTATTCAAAAGTAAGGTATTTATCTTGGTGACCAGAGAAAGAAAGAATGATTTGATCCGCAGTGTACAATAGGCATTACTGCCTCTGTAAGATCGTTGGACTCGTGGCCAAATGGAGAAGGCGTCTGACTTCGAATCAGACGATTGCGAGTTCAACTCTCGTCGGGGTCGTAGTACAACTCTTTTTATACAAAATTGAAAAGCGCTACAGTCAGCACAACCTTATTTCCCTCCCTCATCTATTAAAATGACAATGAGCAATGTTTTTTGGATTGAAAATAACATTTCAGTGGACACTGGGCATTCCAAAGTAGAGGATCTATCTAATTGACCATATACAAAAGGACTGTGTAATCTGTTAAAATGACAATGGGCAATGTTTTTCAGATGGAAAATACCATTTCAATGGACACTGAGCATTCAAAAGTAGATTTTTTATCTTGGTGACCAGAAGCAAAAGGAATGTTTGAGCCGGAGTGTACAATAGGCATTACAGCGTCTGTAAGATCGTTGGCCTCGTGGCCTAATGGATAAGGCGTCTGACTTCGAATCAGAAGATTGCGAGTTCGAGTCTCGTCGGGGTCGTAGTACAACTCTTTTTATACAAAATTGAAAAGCGCTACAGTCAGCACAACCGTATTTCCCTCCCTCATCTATTAAAATGACAATGAGCAATGTTTTTTGGATTGAAAATAACATTTCAGTGGACACTGGGCATTCCAAAGTAGAGGATCTATCTAATTGACCATATACAAAAGGACTGTGTAATCTCTTAAAATGACAATGGGCAATGTTTTTCAGATGGAAAATACCATTTCAATGGACACTGAGCATTCAAAAGTAGATTTTTTATCTTGGTGACCAGAAGCAAAAGGAATGTTTGAGCCGGAGTGTACAATAGGCATTACTGCGTCTGTAAGATCGTTGGCCTCGTGGCCTAATGGATAAGGCGTCTGACTTCGAATCAGAAGATTGCGAGTTCGAGTCTCGTCGGGGTCGTAGTACAACTCTTTTTATACAAAATTGAAACGCGCTACAGTCAGCACAACCTTATTTCCCTCCCTCATCTATTAAAATGACAATGAGCAATGTTTTTTGGATTGAAAATAACATTTCAGTGGACACTGGGCATTCCAAAGTAGAGGATCTATCTAATTGACCATATACAAAAGGACTGTGTTGTCTGTTAAAATGACAATGGGCAATGTTTTTCAGATGGAAAATACCATTTCAATGGACACTGAGCATTCAAAAGTAGATTTTTTATCTTGGTGACCAGAAGCAAAAGGAATGTTTGAACCGCAGTGTACAATAGGCATTACTGCGTCTGTAAGATCGTTGGCCTCGTGGCCTAATGGATAAGGCGTCTGACTTCGAATCAGAAGATTGCGAGTTCGAGTCTCGTCGGGGTCGTAGTACAACTCTTTTTATACAAAATTGAAAAGCGCTACAGTCAGCACAACCTTATTTCCCTCCCTCATCTATTAAAATGACAATGAGCAATGTTTTTTGGATTGAAAATAACATTTCAGTGGACACTGGGCATTCCAAAGTAGAGGATCTATCTAATTGACCATATACAAAAGGACTGTGTAATCTGTTAAAATGACAATGGGCAATGTTTTTCAGATGGAAAATACCATTTCAATGGACACTGAGCATTCAAAAGTAGATTTTTTATCTTGGTGACCAGAAGCAAAAGGAATGTTTGAGCCGGAGTGTACAATAGGCATTACAGCGTCTGTAAGATCGTTGGCCTCGTGGCCTAATGGATAAGGCGTCTGACTTCGAATCAGAAGATTGCGAGTTCGAGTCTCGTCGGGGTCGTAGTACAACTCTTTTTATACAAAATTGAAAAGCGCTACAGTCAGCACAACCGTATTTCCCTCCCTCATCTATTAAAATGACAATGAGCAATGTTTTTTGGATTGAAAATAACATTTCAGTGGACACTGGGCATTCCAAAGTAGAGGATCTATCTAATTGACCATATACAAAAGGACTGTGTTATCTGTTAAAATGACAATGGGCAATGTTTTTCAGATGGAAAATACCATTTCAATAGACACTGAGCATTCAAAAGTAGATTTTTTATCTTGGTGACCAGAAGCAAAAGGAATGTTTGAACCGGAGTGTACAATAGGCATTACTGCGTCTGTAAGATCGTTGGCCTCGTGGCCTAATGGATAAGGCGTCTGACTTCGAATCAGAAGATTGCGAGTTCGAGTCTCGTCGGTGTCGTACTACAACTGTTTTTATACAAAATTGAAAAGCGCTACAGTCAGCACAACCGTATTTCCCTCCCTCATCTATTAAAATGACAATGAGCAATGTTTTTTGGATTGAAAATAACATTTCATTGGACACTGGGCATTCCAAAGTAGAGGATCTATCTAATTGACCATATACAAAAGGACTGTGTTATCTGTTAAAATGACAATGGGCAATGTTTTTCAGATGGAAAATACCATTTCAATAGACACTGAGCATTCAAAAGTAGATTTTTTTATCTTGGTGACCAGAAGCAAAAGGAATGTTTGAACCGGAGTGTACAATAGGCATTACTGCGTCTGTAAGATCGTTGGCCTCGTGGCCTAATGGATAAGGCGTCTGACTTCGAATCAGAAGATTGCGAGTTCGAGTCTCGTCGGGGTCGTAGTACAACTCTTTTTATATAAAATTGAAAAGCGCTACAGTCAGCACAACCTTATTTCCCTGTCTCATCTATTAAAATGACAATGAGGAATGTTTTTGGATGAAAAGTACCATTTCAATGGACACTGAGCATTGAAAAGTAGATTTTTTATCTTGGTGACCAGAAGCAAGAGGAATGTTTGAACCGGAGTGTACAATAGGCATTACTGCGTCTGTAAGATCGTTGGCCTCGTGGCCTAATGGATAAGGCGTCTGACTTCGAATCAGAAGATTGCGAGTTCGAGTCTCGTCGGGGTCTTAGTACAACTCCTTTTATACAAAATTGAAAAGCGCTACAGTCAGCACAACCGTATTTCCCTCCCTCATCTATTAAAATGACAATGAGCAATGTTTTTTGGATTGAAAATAACATTTCAGTGGATACTGGGCATTCCAAAGTAGAGGATCTATCTAATTGACCATATACAAAAGGACTGTGTTATCTGTTAAAATGACAATGGGCAATGTTTTTCAGATGGAAAATAGCATTTCAGTGGACACTGAGCATTCAAAAGTAGATTTTTTATCTTGGTGACCAGAAACAAAAGGAATGTTTGAACCGGAGTGTACAATAGGCATTACTGCGTCTGTAAGATCGTTGGCCTCGTGGCCTAATGGATAAGGCGTCTGACTTCGAATCAGAAGATTGCGAGTTCGAGTCTCGTCGGGGTCGTAGTACAACTCTTTTTATACAAAATTGAAAAGCGCTACAGTCAGCACAACCTTATTTCCCTCCCTCATCTATTAAAATGACAATGAGCAATGTTTTTTGGATTGAAAATAACATTTCAGTGGACACTGGGCATTCCAAAGTAGAGGATCTATCTAATTGACCATATACAAAAGGACTGTGTAATCTGTTAAAATGACAATGGGCAATGTTTTTCAGATGGAAAATACCATTTCAATGGACACTGAGCATTCAAAAGTAGATTTTTTATCTTGGTGACCAGAAGCAAAAGGAATGTTTGAGCCGGAGTGTACAATAGGCATTACAGCGTCTGTAAGATCGTTGGCCTCGTGGCCTAATGGATAAGGCGTCTGACTTCGAATCAGAAGATTGCGAGTTCGAGTCTCGTCGGGGTCGTAGTACAACTCTTTTTATACAAAATTGAAAAGCGCTACAGTCAGCACAACCGTATTTCCCTCCCTCATCTATTAAAATGACAATGAGCAATGTTTTTTGGATTGAAAATAACATTTCAGTGGACACTGGGCATTCCAAAGTAGAGGATCTATCTAATTGACCATATACAAAAGGACTGTGTTATCTGTTAAAATGACAATGGGCAATGTTTTTCAGATGGAAAATACCATTTCAATAGACACTGAGCATTCAAAAGTAGATTTTTTATCTTGGTGACCAGAAGCAAAAGGAATGTTTGAACCGGAGTGTACAATAGGCATTACTGCGTCTGTAAGATCGTTGGCCTCGTGGCCTAATGGATAAGGCGTCTGACTTCGAATCAGAAGATTGCGAGTTCGAGTCTCGTCGGTGTCGTACTACAACTGTTTTTATACAAAATTGAAAAGCGCTACAGTCAGCACAACCGTATTTCCCTCCCTCATCTATTAAAATGACAATGAGCAATGTTTTTTGGATTGAAAATAACATTTCATTGGACACTGGGCATTCCAAAGTAGAGGATCTATCTAATTGACCATATACAAAAGGACTGTGTTATCTGTTAAAATGACAATGGGCAATGTTTTTCAGATGGAAAATACCATTTCAATAGACACTGAGCATTCAAAAGTAGATTTTTTTATCTTGGTGACCAGAAGCAAAAGGAATGTTTGAACCGGAGTGTACAATAGGCATTACTGCGTCTGTAAGATCGTTGGCCTCGTGGCCTAATGGATAAGGCGTCTGACTTCGAATCAGAAGATTGCGAGTTCGAGTCTCGTCGGGGTCGTAGTACAACTCTTTTTATATAAAATTGAAAAGCGCTACAGTCAGCACAACCTTATTTCCCTGTCTCATCTATTAAAATGACAATGAGGAATGTTTTTGGATGAAAAGTACCATTTCAATGGACACTGAGCATTGAAAAGTAGATTTTTTATCTTGGTGACCAGAAGCAAGAGGAATGTTTGAACCGGAGTGTACAATAGGCATTACTGCGTCTGTAAGATCGTTGGCCTCGTGGCCTAATGGATAAGGCGTCTGACTTCGAATCAGAAGATTGCGAGTTCGAGTCTCGTCGGGGTCTTAGTACAACTCCTTTTATACAAAATTGAAAAGCGCTACAGTCAGCACAACCGTATTTCCCTCCCTCATCTATTAAAATGACAATGAGCAATGTTTTTTGGATTGAAAATAACATTTCAGTGGATACTGGGCATTCCAAAGTAGAGGATCTATCTAATTGACCATATACAAAAGGACTGTGTTATCTGTTAAAATGACAATGGGCAATGTTTTTCAGATGGAAAATAGCATTTCAGTGGACACTGAGCATTCAAAAGTAGATTTTTTATCTTGGTGACCAGAAACAAAAGGAATGTTTGAACCGGAGTGTACAATAGGCATTACTGCGTCTGTAAGATCGTTGGCCTCGTGGCCTAATGGATAAGGCGTCTGACTTCGAATCAGAAGATTGCGAGTTCGAGTCTCGTCGGGGTCGTACTACAACTCTCTTTATACAAAATTGAAAAGCGCTACAGTCAGCACAACCGTATTTCCCTCCCTCATCTATTAAAATGACAATGAGCAATGTTTTTTGGATTGAAAATAACATTTCAGTGGACACTGGGCATTCCAAAGTAGAGGATCTATCTAATTGACCACATACAAAAGGACTGTGTTATCTGTTAAAATGACAATGGGCAATGTTTTTCAGATGGAAAATACCATTTCAATGGACACTGAGCATTCAAAAGTAGATTTTTTATCTTGGTGACCAGAAGCAAAAGGAATGTTTGAACCGGAGTGTACAATAGGCATTACTGCGTCTGTAAGATCGTTGGCCTCGTGGCCTAATGGATAAGGCGTCTGACTTCGAATCAGAAGATTGCGAGTTCGAGTCTCGTCGGGGTCGTAGTACAACTCTTTTTATACAAAATTGAAAAGCGCTACAGTCAGCACAACCGTATTTCCCTCCCTCATCTATCAAAATGACAATGAGCAATGTTTTTTGGATTGAAAATAACATTTCAGTGGACACTGGGCATTCCAAAGTAGAGGATCTATCTAATTGACCATATACAAAAGGACTGTGTTATCTGTTAAAATGACAATGGGCAATGTTTTTCAGATGGAAAATACCATTTCAATGGACACTGAGCATTCAAAAGTAGATTTTTTATCTTGGTGACCAGAAGCAAAAGGAATGTTTGAACCGGAGTGTACAATAGGCATTACTGCGTCTGTAAGATCGTTGGCCTCGTGGCCTAATGGATAAGGCGTCTGACTTCGAATCAGAAGATTGCGAGTTCGAGTCTCGTCGGGGTCGTAGTACAACTCTTTTTATACAAAATTGAAAAGCGCTACAGTCAGCACAACCGTATTTCCCTCCCTCATCTATTAAAATGACAATGAGCAATGTTTTTTGGATTGAAAATAACATTTCAGTGGACACTGGGCATTCCAAAGTAGAGGATCTATCTAATTGACCATATACAAAAGGACTGTGTGATCTGTTAAAATGACAATGGGCAATGTTTTTCACATGGAAAATACCATTTCAATGGACACTGAGCATTCAAAAGTAGATTTTTTATCTTGGTGACCAGAAGCAAAAGGAATGTTTGAACCGGAGTGTACAATAGGCATTACTGCGTCTGTAAGATCGTTGGCCTCGTGGCCTAATGGATAAGGCGTCTGACTTCGAATCAGAAGATTGCGAGTTCGAGTCTCGTCGGGGTCGTAGTACAACTCTTTTTATACAAAATTGAAACGCGCTACAGTCAGCACAACCTTATTTCCCTCCCTCATCTATTAAAATGACAATGAGCAATGTTTTTTGGATTGAAAATAACATTTCAGTGGACACTGGGCATTCCAAAGTAGAGGATCTATCTAATTGACCATATACAAAAGGACTGTGTTGTCTGTTAAAATGACAATGGCCAATGTTTTTCAGATGGAAAATACCATTTCAATGGACACTGAGCAATCAAAAGTAGATTTTTTATCTTGGTGACCAGAAGCAAAAGGAATGTTTGAACCGGAGTGTACAATAGGCATTACTGCGTCTGTAAGATCGTTGGCCTCGTGGCCTAATGGATAAGGCGTCTGACTTCGAATCAGAAGATTGCGAGTTCGAGTCTCGTCGGGGTCGTAGTACAACTCTTTTTATACAAAATTGAAAAGCGCTACAGTCAGCACAACCGTATTTCCCTCCCTCATCTATTAAAATGACAATGAGCAATGTTTTTTGGATTGAAAATACCATTTCAATGGACACTGGGTATTCAAAAGTAAGGTATTTATCTTGGTGACCAGAGAAAGAAAGAATGATTTGATCCGCAGTGTACAATAGGCATTACTGCCTCTGTAAGATCGTTGGACTCGTGGCCAAATGGAGAAGGCGTCTGACTTCGAATCAGACGATTGCGAGTTCAACTCTCGTCGGGGTCGTAGTACAACTCTTTTTATACAAAATTGAAAAGCGCTACAGTCAGCACAACCTTATTTCCCTCCCTCATCTATTAAAATGACAATGAGCAATGTTTTTTGGATTGAAAATAACATTTCAGTGGACACTGGGCATTCCAAAGTAGAGGATCTATCTAATTGACCATATACAAAAGGACTGTGTAATCTGTTAAAATGACAATGGGCAATGTTTTTCAGATGGAAAATACCATTTCAATGGACACTGAGCATTCAAAAGTAGATTTTTTATCTTGGTGACCAGAAGCAAAAGGAATGTTTGAGCCGGAGTGTACAATAGGCATTACAGCGTCTGTAAGATCGTTGGCCTCGTGGCCTAATGGATAAGGCGTCTGACTTCGAATCAGAAGATTGCGAGTTCGAGTCTCGTCGGGGTCGTAGTACAACTCTTTTTATACAAAATTGAAAAGCGCTACAGTCAGCACAACCGTATTTCCCTCCCTCATCTATTAAAATGACAATGAGCAATGTTTTTTGGATTGAAAATAACATTTCAGTGGACACTGGGCATTCCAAAGTAGAGGATCTATCTAATTGACCATATACAAAAGGACTGTGTAATCTCTTAAAATGACAATGGGCAATGTTTTTCAGATGGAAAATACCATTTCAATGGACACTGAGCATTCAAAAGTAGATTTTTTATCTTGGTGACCAGAAGCAAAAGGAATGTTTGAGCCGGAGTGTACAATAGGCATTACTGCGTCTGTAAGATCGTTGGCCTCGTGGCCTAATGGATAAGGCGTCTGACTTCGAATCAGAAGATTGCGAGTTCGAGTCTCGTCGGGGTCGTAGTACAACTCTTTTTATACAAAATTGAAACGCGCTACAGTCAGCACAACCTTATTTCCCTCCCTCATCTATTAAAATGACAATGAGCAATGTTTTTTGGATTGAAAATAACATTTCAGTGGACACTGGGCATTCCAAAGTAGAGGATCTATCTAATTGACCATATACAAAAGGACTGTGTTGTCTGTTAAAATGACAATGGGCAATGTTTTTCAGATGGAAAATACCATTTCAATGGACACTGAGCATTCAAAAGTAGATTTTTTATCTTGGTGACCAGAAGCAAAAGGAATGTTTGAACCGCAGTGTACAATAGGCATTACTGCGTCTGTAAGATCGTTGGCCTCGTGGCCTAATGGATAAGGCGTCTGACTTCGAATCAGAAGATTGCGAGTTCGAGTCTCGTCGGGGTCGTAGTACAACTCTTTTTATACAAAATTGAAAAGCGCTACAGTCAGCACAACCGTATTTCCCTCCCTCATCTATTAAAATGACAATGAGCAATGTTTTTTGGATTGAAAATACCATTTCAATGGACACTGGGTATTCAAAAGTAAGGTATTTATCTTGGTGACCAGAGAAAGAAAGAATGATTTGATCCGCAGTGTACAATAGGCATTACTGCCTCTGTAAGATCGTTGGACTCGTGGCCAAATGGAGAAGGCGTCTGACTTCGAATCAGACGATTGCGAGTTCAACTCTCGTCGGGGTCGTAGTACAACTCTTTTTATACAAAATTGAAAAGCGCTACAGTCAGCACAACCTTATTTCCCTCCCTCATCTATTAAAATGACAATGAGCAATGTTTTTTGGATTGAAAATAACATTTCAGTGGACACTGGGCATTCCAAAGTAGAGGATCTATCTAATTGACCATATACAAAAGGACTGTGTAATCTGTTAAAATGACAATGGGCAATGTTTTTCAGATGGAAAATACCATTTCAATGGACACTGAGCATTCAAAAGTAGATTTTTTATCTTGGTGACCAGAAGCAAAAGGAATGTTTGAGCCGGAGTGTACAATAGGCATTACAGCGTCTGTAAGATCGTTGGCCTCGTGGCCTAATGGATAAGGCGTCTGACTTCGAATCAGAAGATTGCGAGTTCGAGTCTCGTCGGGGTCGTAGTACAACTCTTTTTATACAAAATTGAAAAGCGCTACAGTCAGCACAACCGTATTTCCCTCCCTCATCTATTAAAATGACAATGAGCAATGTTTTTTGGATTGAAAATAACATTTCAGTGGACACTGGGCATTCCAAAGTAGAGGATCTATCTAATTGACCATATACAAAAGGACTGTGTAATCTCTTAAAATGACAATGGGCAATGTTTTTCAGATGGAAAATACCATTTCAATGGACACTGAGCATTCAAAAGTAGATTTTTTATCTTGGTGACCAGAAGCAAAAGGAATGTTTGAGCCGGAGTGTACAATAGGCATTACTGCGTCTGTAAGATCGTTGGCCTCGTGGCCTAATGGATAAGGCGTCTGACTTCGAATCAGAAGATTGCGAGTTCGAGTCTCGTCGGGGTCGTAGTACAACTCTTTTTATACAAAATTGAAACGCGCTACAGTCAGCACAACCTTATTTCCCTCCCTCATCTATTAAAATGACAATGAGCAATGTTTTTTGGATTGAAAATAACATTTCAGTGGACACTGGGCATTCCAAAGTAGAGGATCTATCTAATTGACCATATACAAAAGGACTGTGTTGTCTGTTAAAATGACAATGGGCAATGTTTTTCAGATGGAAAATACCATTTCAATGGACACTGAGCATTCAAAAGTAGATTTTTTATCTTGGTGACCAGAAGCAAAAGGAATGTTTGAACCGCAGTGTACAATAGGCATTACTGCGTCTGTAAGATCGTTGGCCTCGTGGCCTAATGGATAAGGCGTCTGACTTCGAATCAGAAGATTGCGAGTTCGAGTCTCGTCGGGGTCGTAGTACAACTCTTTTTATACAAAATTGAAAAGCGCTACAGTCAGCACAACCGTATTTCCCTCCCTCATCTATTAAAATGACAATGAGCAATGTTTTTTGGATTGAAAATAACATTTCAGTGGACACTGGGCATTCCAAAGTAGAGGATCTATCTAATTGACCATATACAAAAGGACTGTGTAATCTGTTAAAATGACAATGGGCAATGTTTTTCAGATGGAAAATACCATTTCAATGGACACTGAGCATTCAAAAGTAGATTTTTTATCTTGGTGACCAGAAGCAAAAGGAATGTTTGAGCCGGAGTGTACAATAGGCATTACAGCGTCTGTAAGATCGTTGGCCTCGTGGCCTAATGGATAAGGCGTCTGACTTCGAATCAGAAGATTGCGAGTTCGAGTCTCGTCTGGGTCGTAGTACAACTCTTTTTATACAAAATTGAAAAGCGCTACAGTCAGCACAACCGTATTTCCCTCCCTCATCTATTAAAATGACAATGAGCAATGTTTTTTGGATTGAAAATAACATTTCAGTGGACACTGGGCATTCCAAAGTAGAGGATCTATCTAATTGACCATATACAAAAGGACTGTGTAATCTGTTAAAATGACAATGGGCAATGTTTTTCAGATGGAAAATACCATTTCAATGGACACTGAGCATTCAAAAGTAGATTTTTTATCTTGGTGACCAGAAGCAAAAGGAATGTTTGAGCCGGAGTGTACAATAGGCATTACAGCGTCTGTAAGATCGTTGGCCTCGTGGCCTAATGGATAAGGCGTCTGACTTCGAATCAGAAGATTGCGAGTTCGAGTCTCGTCGGGGTCGTAGTACAACTCTTTTTATACAAAATTGAAAAGCGCTACAGTCAGCACAACCTTATTTCCCTCCCTCATCTATTAAAATGACAATGAGCAATGTTTTTGGATGGAAAATACCATTTCAATGGACACTGGGCATTCAAAAGTAAGGTATTTATCTTGGTGACCAGAGAAAGAAAGAATGTTTTGATCCGCAGTGTACAATAGGCATGAGTGCGTCTTTAAGATCGTTGGACTCGTGGCCAAATGGAGAAGGCGTCTGACTTCGAATCAGAAGATTGCGAGTTCGAGTCTCGTCGGGGTCGTAGTACAACTC
This sequence comes from Haliotis asinina, assembly GCF_037392515.1. Classification (NCBI taxonomy): domain Eukaryota; kingdom Metazoa; phylum Mollusca; class Gastropoda; order Lepetellida; family Haliotidae; genus Haliotis; species Haliotis asinina. The sequence continues at coordinate 83,125,198 of NC_090282.1, forward strand.
TTTTTATACAAAATTGAAAAGCGCTACAGTCAGCACAACCTTATTTCCCTCTCTCATCTATTAAAATGACAATGAGCAGTGTTTTTTGGATTGAAAATACCATTTCAGTGGACACTGGGCATTCCAAAGTAGTGGATGTATCTAATTGACCATATACAAAAGGACTGTGTTATCTGTTAAAATGACAATGGGCAATGTTTTTCAGATGGAAAATACCATTTCAATGGACACTGAGCATTCAAAAGTAGATTTTTTATCTTGGTGACCAGAAGCAAAAGGAATGTTTGAACCGGAGTGTACAATAGGCATTACTGCGTCTGTAAGATCGTTGGCCTCGTGGCCTAATGGATAAGGCGTCTGACTTCGAATCAGAAGATTGCGAGTTTGTGTCTCGTCGGGGTCGTAGTACAACTCTTTTTATACAAAATTGAAAAGCGGTACAGTCAGCACAACCTTATTTCCCTCTCTCATCTATTAGAATGACAATGAGCAATGTTTTTTGGATTGAAAAAACCATTTCAATGGACCCTGGGCATTCAAAAGTAAGGTATTTATCTTGGTGAGCAGAGAAAGCAAGAATGTTTTGATCCGCAGTGTACAATAGGCATTACTGCGTCTGTAAGATCGTTGGCCTCGTGGCCTAATGGATAAGGCGTCTGACTTCGAATCAGAAGATTGCGAATTCGAGTTTCGTCGGGGTCGTAGTACAACTCTTTTTATACAAAATTGAAAAGCGCTACAGTCAGCACAACCTTTTTTCCCTCCCTGATCTATTAAAATGACAATGAGCAATGTTTTTTGGATTGAAAATACCATTTCAGTGGACACTGGGCATTCCAAAGAAGAGGATCTATCTAATAGACCATATACAAAAGGACTGTGTTATCTGTTAAAATGACAATGAGGAATGTTTTTCAGATGGAAAATACCATTTCAATGGACACTGGGTATTCAAAAGTAAGGTATTTATCTTGGTGAACAGAGAGAGAAAGAATGTTTTGATCCGCAGTGTACAATAGGCATTACTGCGTCTGTAAGATCGTTGGCCCCGTGGCCTAATGGATAAGGCGTGTGACTTCGAATCAGAAGATTGCGAGTTTGTGTCTCGTCGGGGTCGTAGTACAACTCTTTTTATACAAAATTGAAATGCGCTACAGTCAGCACAACCTTATTTCCCTCCCTCATCTATTAAAATGACAATGAGCAATGTTTTTTGGATTGAAAATACCATTTCAGTGGACACTGGACATTCCAAAGTAGAGGATCTATCTAATGGACCATATATAAAAGGACTGTGTTATCTGTTAAAATGACAATGGGCAATGTTTTTCAGATGGAAAATACCATTTCAATGGACACTGAGCATTCAAAAGTAGATTTTTTATCTTGGTGACCAGAAGCAAAAGGAATGTTTGAACCGGAGTGTACAATAGGCATTACTGCGTCTGTAAGATCGTTGGCCTCGTGGCCTAATGGATAAGGCGTCTGACTTCGAATCAGAAGATTGCGAGTTCGAGTCTCGTCGGGGTCGTAGTACAACTCTTTTTATACAAAATTGAAAAGCGCTACAGTCAGCACAACCTTATTTCCCTCCCTCATCTATTAAAATGACAATGAGCAATGTTTTTTGGATGGAAAATACCATTTCAATGGACACTGGGCATTCAAAAGTAAGGTATTTATCTTGGTGACCAGAGAAAGAAAGAATGTTTTGATCCTCAGTGTACAATAGGCATTACTGCGTCTTTAAGATCGTTGGACTCGTGGCCAAATGGAGAAGTCGTCTGACTTCGAATCAGAAGATTGCGAGTTCGAGTCTCGTCGGGGTCGTACTACAACTCTTTTTATACAAAATTGAAAAGCGCTACAGTCAGCACAACCTTATTTCCCTCCCTCATCTATTAAAATGACAATGAGCAATGTTTTTTGGATTGAAAATAACATTTCAGTGGACACTGGGCATTCCAAAGTAGAGTATCTATCTAATGGACCATATACAAAAGGACTGTGTTATCTGTTAAAATGACAATGGGCAATGTTTTTCAGATGGAAAATACCATTTCAATGGACACTGAGCATTCAAAAGTAGATTTTTTATCTTGGTGACCAGAAGCAAAAGGAATGTTTGAACCGCAGTGTACAATAGGCATTACTGCGTCTGTAAGATCGTTGGCCTCGTGGCCTAATGGATAAGGCGTCTTAAATCGAATCAGAAGATTGCGAGTTCGAGTCTCGTCGGGGTCGTAGTACAACTCTTTTTATACAAAATTGAAAAGCGCTACAGTCAGCACAACCTTATTTCCCTCTCTCATCTATTAAAATGACAATGAGCAATGTTTTTTGGATTGAAAATAACATTTCAGTGGACACTGGGCATTCAAAAGTAAGGTATTTATCTTGGTGACCAGAGAAAGAACGAATGTTTTGATCCTTAGTGTACAATAGGCATTACTGCGTCTGTAAGATCGTTGGCCTCGTGGCCTAATGGATAAGGCGTCTGACTTCGAATCAGAAGATTGCGAGTTCGAGTCTCGTCGGGGTCGTAGTACAACTCTTTTTATACAAAATTGAAACGCGCTACAGTCAGCACAACCGTATTTCCCTCCCTCATCTATTAAAATGACAATGAGCAATGTTTTTTGGATTGAAAATACCATTTCAGTGGACACTGGGCATTCCAAAGTAGAGGATCTATCTAATTGACCATATACAAAAGGACTGTGTTATCTGTTAAAATGACAATGGACAATGTTTTTCAGATGGAAAATACCATTTCAATGGACACTGAGCATTCAAAAGTAGATTTTTTATCTTGGTGACCAGAAGCAAAAGGAATGTTTGAACCGGAGTGTACAATAGGCATTACTGCGTCTGTAAGATCGTTGGCCTCGTGGCCTAATGGATAAGGCGTCTGACTTCGAATCAGAAGATTGCGAGTTTGAGTCTCGTCGGGGTCGTAGTACAACTCTTTTTATACAAAATTGAAAAGCGCTACAGTCAGCACAACCTTATTTCCCTCTCTCATCTATTAAAATGACAATGAGCAGTGTTTTTTGGATTGAAAATACCATTTCAGTGGACACTGGGCATTCCAAAGTAGTGGATATATCTAATTGACCATATACAAAAGGACTGTGTTATCTGTTAAAATGACAATGGGCAATGTTTTTCAGATGGAAAATACCATTTCAATGGACACTGAGCATTCAAAAGTAGATTTTTTATCTTGGTGACCAGAAGCAAAAGGAATGTTTGAACCGGAGTGTACAATAGGCATTACTGCGTCTGTAAGATCGTTGGCCTCGTGGCCTAATGGATAAGGCGTCTGACTTCGAATCAGAAGATTGCGAGTTTGTGTCTCGTCGGGGTCGTAGTACAACTCTTTTTATACAAAATTGAAAAGCGGTACAGTCAGCACAACCTTATTTCCCTCTCTCATCTATTAGAATGACAATGAGCAGTGTTTTTTGGATTGAAAATACCATTTCAGTGGACACTGGGCATTCAAAAGTAAGGTATTTATCTTGGTGACCAGAGAAAGAAAGAATGTTTTGATCCGCAGTGTACAATAGGCATGAGTGCGTCTTTAAGATCGTTGGACTCGTGGCCAAATGGAGAAGGCGTCTGACTTCGAATCAGAAGATTGCGAGTTCGAGTCTCGTCGGGGTCGTAGTACAACTCTTTTTATACAAAATTGAAAAGCGCTACAGTCAGCACAACCTTATTTCCCTCTCTCATCTATTAAAATGACAATGAGCAGTGTTTTTTGGATTGAAAATACCATTTCAGTGGACACTGGGCATTCCAAAGTAGTGGATGTATCTAATTGACCATATACAAAAGGACTGTGTTATCTGTTAAAATGACAATGGGCAATGTTTTTCAGATGGAAAATACCATTTCAATGGACACTGAGCATTCAAAAGTAGATTTTTTATCTTGGTGACCAGAAGCAAAAGGAATGTTTGAACCGGAGTGTACAATAGGCATTACTGCGTCTGTAAGATCGTTGGCCTCGTGGCCTAATGGATAAGGCGTCTGACTTCGAATCAGAAGATTGCGAGTTTGTGTCTCGTCGGGGTCGTAGTACAACTCTTTTTATACAAAATTGAAAAGCGGTACAGTCAGCACAACCTTATTTCCCTCTCTCATCTATTAGAATGACAATGAGCAATGTTTTTTGGATTGAAAAAACCATTTCAATGGACCCTGGGCATTCAAAAGTAAGGTATTTATCTTGGTGAGCAGAGAAAGCAAGAATGTTTTGATCCGCAGTGTACAATAGGCATTACTGCGTCTGTAAGATCGTTGGCCTCGTGGCCTAATGGATAAGGCGTCTGACTTCGAATCAGAAGATTGCGAATTCGAGTTTCGTCGGGGTCGTAGTACAACTCTTTTTATACAAAATTGAAAAGCGCTACAGTCAGCACAACCTTTTTTCCCTCCCTGATCTATTAAAATGACAATGAGCAATGTTTTTTGGATTGAAAATACCATTTCAGTGGACACTGGGCATTCCAAAGAAGAGGATCTATCTAATAGACCATATACAAAAGGACTGTGTTATCTGTTAAAATGACAATGAGGAATGTTTTTCAGATGGAAAATACCATTTCAATGGACACTGGGTATTCAAAAGTAAGGTATTTATCTTGGTGAACAGAGAGAGAAAGAATGTTTTGATCCGCAGTGTACAATAGGCATTACTGCGTCTGTAAGATCGTTGGCCCCGTGGCCTAATGGATAAGGCGTGTGACTTCGAATCAGAAGATTGCGAGTTTGTGTCTCGTCGGGGTCGTAGTACAACTCTTTTTATACAAAATTGAAATGCGCTACAGTCAGCACAACCTTATTTCCCTCCCTCATCTATTAAAATGACAATGAGCAATGTTTTTTGGATTGAAAATACCATTTCAGTGGACACTGGACATTCCAAAGTAGAGGATCTATCTAATGGACCATATATAAAAGGACTGTGTTATCTGTTAAAATGACAATGGGCAATGTTTTTCAGATGGAAAATACCATTTCAATGGACACTGAGCATTCAAAAGTAGATTTTTTATCTTGGTGACCAGAAGCAAAAGGAATGTTTGAACCGGAGTGTACAATAGGCATTACTGCGTCTGTAAGATCGTTGGCCTCGTGGCCTAATGGATAAGGCGTCTGACTTCGAATCAGAAGATTGCGAGTTCGAGTCTCGTCGGGGTCGTAGTACAACTCTTTTTATACAAAATTGAAAAGCGCTACAGTCAGCACAACCTTATTTCCCTCCCTCATCTATTAAAATGACAATGAGCAATGTTTTTTGGATGGAAAATACCATTTCAATGGACACTGGGCATTCAAAAGTAAGGTATTTATCTTGGTGACCAGAGAAAGAAAGAATGTTTTGATCCTCAGTGTACAATAGGCATTACTGCGTCTTTAAGATCGTTGGACTCGTGGCCAAATGGAGAAGTCGTCTGACTTCGAATCAGAAGATTGCGAGTTCGAGTCTCGTCGGGGTCGTACTACAACTCTTTTTATACAAAATTGAAAAGCGCTACAGTCAGCACAACCTTATTTCCCTCCCTCATCTATTAAAATGACAATGAGCAATGTTTTTTGGATTGAAAATAACATTTCAGTGGACACTGGGCATTCCAAAGTAGAGTATCTATCTAATGGACCATATACAAAAGGACTGTGTTATCTGTTAAAATGACAATGGGCAATGTTTTTCAGATGGAAAATACCATTTCAATGGACACTGAGCATTCAAAAGTAGATTTTTTATCTTGGTGACCAGAAGCAAAAGGAATGTTTGAACCGCAGTGTACAATAGGCATTACTGCGTCTGTAAGATCGTTGGCCTCGTGGCCTAATGGATAAGGCGTCTTAAATCGAATCAGAAGATTGCGAGTTCGAGTCTCGTCGGGGTCGTAGTACAACTCTTTTTATACAAAATTGAAAAGCGCTACAGTCAGCACAACCTTATTTCCCTCTCTCATCTATTAAAATGACAATGAGCAATGTTTTTTGGATTGAAAATAACATTTCAGTGGACACTGGGCATTCAAAAGTAAGGTATTTATCTTGGTGACCAGAGAAAGAACGAATGTTTTGATCCTTAGTGTACAATAGGCATTACTGCGTCTGTAAGATCGTTGGCCTCGTGGCCTAATGGATAAGGCGTCTGACTTCGAATCAGAAGATTGCGAGTTCGAGTCTCGTCGGGGTCGTAGTACAACTCTTTTTATACAAAATTGAAACGCGCTACAGTCAGCACAACCGTATTTCCCTCCCTCATCTATTAAAATGACAATGAGCAATGTTTTTTGGATTGAAAATACCATTTCAGTGGACACTGGGCATTCCAAAGTAGAGGATCTATCTAATTGACCATATACAAAAGGACTGTGTTATCTGTTAAAATGACAATGGACAATGTTTTTCAGATGGAAAATACCATTTCAATGGACACTGAGCATTCAAAAGTAGATTTTTTATCTTGGTGACCAGAAGCAAAAGGAATGTTTGAACCGGAGTGTACAATAGGCATTACTGCGTCTGTAAGATCGTTGGCCTCGTGGCCTAATGGATAAGGCGTCTGACTTCGAATCAGAAGATTGCGAGTTTGAGTCTCGTCGGGGTCGTAGTACAACTCTTTTTATACAAAATTGAAAAGCGCTACAGTCAGCACAACCTTATTTCCCTCTCTCATCTATTAAAATGACAATGAGCAGTGTTTTTTGGATTGAAAATACCATTTCAGTGGACACTGGGCATTCCAAAGTAGTGGATATATCTAATTGACCATATACAAAAGGACTGTGTTATCTGTTAAAATGACAATGGGCAATGTTTTTCAGATGGAAAATACCATTTCAATGGACACTGAGCATTCAAAAGTAGATTTTTTATCTTGGTGACCAGAAGCAAAAGGAATGTTTGAACCGGAGTGTACAATAGGCATTACTGCGTCTGTAAGATCGTTGGCCTCGTGGCCTAATGGATAAGGCGTCTGACTTCGAATCAGAAGATTGCGAGTTTGTGTCTCGTCGGGGTCGTAGTACAACTCTTTTTATACAAAATTGAAAAGCGGTACAGTCAGCACAACCTTATTTCCCTCTCTCATCTATTAAAATGACAATGAGCAATGTTTTTTGGATTGAAAAAACCATTTCAATGGACACTGGGCATTCAAAAGTAAGGTATTTATCTTGGTGAGCAGAGAAAGCAAGAATGTTTTGATCCGCAGTGTACAATAGGCATTACTGCGTCTGTAAGATCGTTGGCCTCGTGGCCTAATGGATAAGGCGTCTGACTTCGAATCAGAAGATTGCGAATTCGAGTTTCGTCGGGGTCGTAGTACAACTCTTTTTATACAAAATTGAAAAGCGCTACAGTCAGCACAACCTTTTTTCCCTCCCTGATCTATTAAAATGACAATGAGCAATGTTTTTTGGATTGAAAATAACATTTCATTGTACACTGGGCATTCCAAAGTAGAGGATCTATCTAATGGACCATATACAAAAGGACTGTGCTATCTGTTAAAATGACAATGGGAAATGTTTTTCAAATGGAAAATACCATTTCAATGGACACTGAGCATTCAAAAGTAGATTTTTTATCTTGGTGACCAGAAGCAAAAGGAATGTTTGAACCGGAGTGTACAATAGGCATTACTGCGTCTGTAAGATCGTTGGCCTCGTGGCCTAATGGATAAGGCGTCTGACTTCGAATCAGAAGATTGCGAGTTCGAGTCTCGTCGGGGTCGTAGTACAACTCTTTTTATACAAAATTGAAAAACGCTACAGTCAGCACAACCTTATTTACCTCTCTCATCTATTAAAATGACAATGAGCAATGTTTTTTGGATTGAAAATACCATTTCAGTGGACACTGGGCATTCCAAAGAAGAGGATCTATCTAATAGACCATATACAAAAGGACTGTGTTATCTGTTAAAATGACAATGAGGAATGTTTTTCAGATGGAAAATACCATTTCAATGGACACTGGGTATTCAAAAGTAAGGTATTTATCTTGGTGAACAGAGAGAGAAAGAATGTTTTGATCCGCAGTGTACAATAGGCATTACTGCGTCTGTAAGATCGTTGGCCCCGTGGCCTAATGGATAAGGCGTCTGACTTCGAATCAGAAGATTGCGAGTTTGTGTCTCGTCGGGGTCGTAGTACAACTCTTTTTATACAAAATTGAAATGCGCTACAGTCAGCACAACCTTATTTCCCTCCCTCATCTATTAAAATGACAATGAGCAATGTTTTTTGGATTGAAAATACCATTTCAGTGGACACTGGGCATTCCAAAGTAGAGGATCTATCTAATGGACCATATACAAAAGGACTGTGTTATCTGTTAAAATGACAATGGGCAATGTTTTTCAGATGGAAAATACCATTTCAATGGACACTGAGCATTCAAAAGTAGATTTTTTATCTTGGTGACCAGAAGCAAAAGGAATGTTTGAACCGGAGTGTACAATAGGCATTACTGCGTCTGTAAGATCGTTGGCCTCGTGGCCTAATGGATAAGGCGTCTGACTTCGAATCAGAAGATTGCGAGTTCGAGTCTCGTCGGGGTCGTAGTACAACTCTTTTTATACAAAATTGAAAAGCGCTACAGTCAGCACAACCTTATTTCCCTCCCTCATCTATTAAAATGACAATGAGCAATGTTTTTTGGATGGAAAATACCATTTCAATGGACACTGGGCATTCAAAAGTAAGGTATTTATCTTGGTGACCAGAGAAAGAAAGAATGTTTTGATCCTCAGTGTACAATAGGCATTACTGCGTCTTTAAGATCGTTGGACTCGTGGCCAAATGGAGAAGTCGTCTGACTTCGAATCAGAAGATTGCGAGTTCGAGTCTCGTCGGGGTCGTACTACAACTCTTTTTATACAAAATTGAAAAGCGCTACAGTCAGCACAACCTTATTTCCCTCCCTCATCTATTAAAATGACAATGAGCAATGTTTTTTGGATTGAAAATAACATTTCAGTGGACACTGGGCATTCCAAAGTAGAGTATCTATCTAATGGACCATATACAAAAGGACTGTGTTATCTGTTAAAATGACAATGGGCAATGTTTTTCAGATGGAAAATACCATTTCAATGGACACTGAGCATTCAAAAGTAGATTTTTTATCTTGGTGACCAGAAGCAAAAGGAATGTTTGAACCGCAGTGTACAATAGGCATTACTGCGTCTGTAAGATCGTTGGCCTCGTGGCCTAATGGATAAGGCGTCTTAAATCGAATCAGAAGATTGCGAGTTCGAGTCTCGTCGGGGTCGTACTACAACTCTTTTTATACAAAATTGAAAAGCGCTACAGTCAGCACAACCTTATTTCCCTCTCTCATCTATTAAAATGACAATGAGCAATGTTTTTTGGATTGAAAATACCATTTCAGTGGACACTGGGCATTCAAAAGTAAGGTATTTATCTTGGTGACCAGAGAAAGAACGAATGTTTTGATCCTCAGTGTACAATAGGCATTACTGCGTCTGTAAGATCGTTGGCCTCGTGGCCTAATGGATAAGGCGTCTGACTTCGAATCAGAAGATTGCGAGTTCGAGTCTCGTCGGGGTCGTAGTACAACTCTTTTTATACAAAATTGAAACGCGCTACAGTCAGCACAACCTTATTTCCCTCCCTCATCTATTAAAATGACAATGAGCAATGTTTTTTGGATTGAAAATACCATTTCAGTGGACACTGGGCATTCCAAAGTAGAGGATCTATCTAATTGACCATATACAAAAGGACTGTGTTATCTGTTAAAATGACAATGGACAATGTTTTTCAGATGGAAAATACCATTTCAATGGACACTGAGCAATCAAAAGTAGATTTTTTATCTTGGTGACCAGAAGCAAAAGGAATGTTTGAACCGGAGTGTACAATAGGCATTACTGCGTCTGTAAGATCGTTGGCCTCGTGGCCTAATGGATAAGGCGTCTGACTTCGAATCAGAAGATTGCGAGTTTGAGTCTCGTCGGGGTCGTAGTACAACTCTTTTTATACAAAATTGAAAAGCGCTACAGTCAGCACAACCTTATTTCCCTCTCTCATCTATTAAAATGACAATGAGCAATGTTTTTTGGATTGAAAATACCATTTCAATGGACACTGGGCATTCAAAAGTAAGGTATTTATCTTGGTGACCAGAGAAAGAAAGAATGTTTTGATCAGCAGTGTACAATAGGCATTACTGCGTCTGTAAGATCGTTGGCCTCGTGGCCTAATGGATAAGGCGTCTGACTTCGAATCAGAAGATTGCGAGTTCGAGTTTCGTCGGGGTCGTAGTACAACTCTTTTTATACAAAATTGAAAAGCGCTACAGTCAGCACAACCTTTTTTCCCTCCCTCATCTATTAAAATGACAATGAGCAATGTTTTTTGGATTGAAAATAACATTTCATTGGACACTGGGCATTCCAAAGTAGAGGATCTATCTAATGGACCATATACAAAAGGACTGTGTTATCTGTTAAAATGACAATGGACAATGTTTTTCAGATGGAAAATACCATTTCAATGGACACTGAGCATTCAAAAGTAGATTTTTTATCTTGGTGACCAGAAGCAAAAGGAATGTTTGAACCGGAGTGTACAATAGGCATTACTGCGTCTGTAAGATCGTTGGCCTCGTGGCCTAATGGATAAGGCGTCTGACTTCGAATCAGAAGATTGCGAGTTCGAGTCTCGTCTGGGTCGTAGTACAACTCTTTTTATACAAAATTGAAAAGCGCTACAGTCAGCACAACCGTATTTCCTCCCTCATCTATTAAAATGACAATGAGCAATGTTTTTTGGATTGAAAATAACATTTCAGTGGACACTGGGCATTCCAAAGTAGAGGATCTATCTAATGGACCATATACAAAAGGACTGTGTTATCTGTTAAAATGACAATGGGCAATGTTTTTCAGATGGAAAATACCATTTCAATGGACACTGAGCATTCAAAAGTAGATTTTTTATCTTGGTGACCAGAAGCAAAAGGAATGTTTGAACCGGAGTGTACAATAGGCATTACTGCGTCTGTAAGATCGTTGGCCTCGTGGCCTAATGGATAAGGCGTCTGACTTCGAATCAGAAGATTGCGAGTTCGAGTCTCGTCGGGGTCGTAGTACAACTCTTTTTATACAAAATTGAAAAGCGCTACAGTCAGCACAACCTTATTTCCCTCCCTCATCTATTAAAATGACAATGAGCAATGTTTTTTGGATGGAAAATACCATTTCAATGGACACTGGGCATTCAAAAGTAAGGTATTTATCTTGGTGACCAGAGAAAGAAAGAATGTTTTGATCCTCAGTGTACAATAGGCATTACTGCGTCTTTAAGATCGTTGGACTCGTGGCCAAATGGAGAAGTCGTCTGACTTCGAATCAGAAGATTGCGAGTTCGAGTCTCGTCGGGGTCGTACTACAACTCTTTTTATACAAAATTGAAAAGCGCTACAGTCAGCACAACCTTATTTCCCTCCCTCATCTATTAAAATGACAATGAGCAATGTTTTTTGGATTGAAAATAACATTTCAGTGGACACTGGGCATTCCAAAGTAGAGTATCTATCTAATGGACCATATACAAAAGGACTGTGTTATCTGTTAAAATGACAATGGGCAATGTTTTTCAGATGGAAAATACCATTTCAATGGACACTGAGCATTCAAAAGTAGATTTTTTATCTTGGTGACCAGAAGCAAAAGGAATGTTTGAACCGCAGTGTACAATAGGCATTACTGCGTCTGTAAGATCGTTGGCCTCGTGGCCTAATGGATAAGGCGTCTGACTTCGAATCAGAAGATTGCGAGTTCGAGTCTCGTCGGGGTCGTACTACAACTCTTTTTATACAAAATTGAAAAGCGCTACAGTCAGCACAACCTTATTTCCCTCTCTCATCTATTAAAATGACAATGAGCAATGTTTTTTGGATTGAAAATACCATTTCAGTGGACACTGGGCATTCAAAAGTAAGGTATTTATCTTGGTGACCAGAGAAAGAACGAATGTTTTGATCCTCAGTGTACAATAGGCATTACTGCGTCTGTAAGATCGTTGGCCTCGTGGCCTAATGGATAAGGCGTCTGACTTCGAATCAGAAGATTGCGAGTTCGAGTCTCGTCGGGGTCGTAGTACAACTCTTTTTATACAAAATTGAAACGCGCTACAGTCAGCACAACCTTATTTCCCTCCCTCATCTATTAAAATGACAATGAGCAATGTTTTTTGGATTGAAAATACCATTTCAGTGGACACTGGGCATTCCAAAGTAGAGGATCTATCTAATTGACCATATACAAAAGGACTGTGTTATCTGTTAAAATGACAATGGACAATGTTTTTCAGATGGAAAATACCATTTCAATGGACACTGAGCATTCAAAAGTAGATTTTTTATCTTGGTGACCAGAAGCAAAAGGAATGTTTGAACCGGAGTGTACAATAGGCATTACTGCGTCTGTAAGATCGTTGGCCTCGTGGCCTAATGGATAAGGCGTCTGACTTCGAATCAGAAGATTGCGAGTTTGAGTCTCGTCGGGGTCGTAGTACAACTCTTTTTATACAAAATTGAAAAGCGCTACAGTCAGCACAACCTTATTTCCCTCTCTCATCTATTAAAATGACAATGAGCAATGTTTTTTGGATTGAAAATACCATTTCAATGGACACTGGGCATTCAAAAGTAAGGTATTTATCTTGGTGACCAGAGAAAGAAAGAATGTTTTGATCAGCAGTGTACAATAGGCATTACTGCGTCTGTAAGATCGTTGGCCTCGTGGCCTAATGGATAAGGCGTCTGACTTCGAATCAGAAGATTGCGAGTTCGAGTTTCGTCGGGGTCGTAGTACAACTCTTTTTATACAAAATTGAAAAGCGCTACAGTCAGCACAACCTTTTTTCCCTCCCTCATCTATTAAAATGACAATGAGCAATGTTTTTTGGATTGAAAATAACATTTCATTGGACACTGGGCATTCCAAAGTAGAGGATCTATCTAATGGACCATATACAAAAGGACTGTGTTATCTGTTAAAATGACAATGGACAATGTTTTTCAGATGGAAAATACCATTTCAATGGACACTGAGCATTCAAAAGTAGATTTTTTATCTTGGTGACCAGAAGCAAAAGGAATGTTTGAACCGGAGTGTACAATAGGCATTACTGCGTCTGTAAGATCGTTGGCCTCGTGGCCTAATGGATAAGGCGTCTGACTTCGAATCAGAAGATTGCGAGTTCGAGTCTCGTCTGGGTCGTAGTACAACTCTTTTTATACAAAATTGAAAAGCGCTACAGTCAGCACAACCGTATTTCCTCCCTCATCTATTAAAATGACAATGAGCAATGTTTTTTGGATTGAAAATAACATTTCAGTGGACACTGGGCATTCCAAAGTAGAGGATCTATCTAATGGACCATATACAAAAGGACTGTGTTATCTGTTAAAATGACAATGAGGAATGTTTTTTGGATGGAAAATGCCATTTCAATGGACACTGAGCATTCAAAAGTAAGGTATTTATCTTGGTGACCAGAGAGAGAAAGAATGTTTTGATCCGCAGTGTACTATAGGAATTACTGCGTCTGTAAGATCGTTGGCCTCGTGGCCTAATGGATAAAGCGTCTGACTTCGAATCAGAAGATTGCGAGTTCGAGTCTCGGCGGGGTCGTAGTACAACTCTTTTTATACAAAATTGAAAAGCGCTACAGTCAGCACAACCTTATTTCCCTCCCTCTTCTATTAAAATGACAATGAGCAATGTTTTTTGGATGGAAAATAACATTTCAGTGGACACTGGGCATTCCAAAGTAGAGGATCTATCTAATGGACCATATACAAAAGGACTGTGTTATCTGTTAAAATGACAATGGGCAATGTTTTTCAGATGGAAAATACCATTTCAATGGACACTGAGCATTCAAAAGTAGATTTTTTATCTTGGTGACCAGAAGCAAAAGGAATGTTTGAACCGCAGTGTACAATAGGCATTACTGCGTCTGTAAGATCGTTGGCCTCGTGGCCTAATGGATAAGGCGTCTGACTTCGAATCAGAAGATTGCGAGTTCGAGTCTCGTCGGGGTCGTAGTACAACTCTTTTTATACAAAATTGAAAAGCGCTACAGTCAGCACAACCTTATTTCCCTCTCTCATCTATTAAAATGACAATGAGCAATGTTTTTTGGATTGAAAATACCATTTCAGTGGACACTGGGCATTCAAAAGTAAGGTATTTATCTTGGTGACCAGAGAAAGAACGAATGTTTTGATCCTCAGTGTACAATAGGCATTACTGCGTCTGTAAGATCGTTGGCCTCGTGGCCTAATGGATAAGGCGTCTGACTTCGAATCAGAAGATTGCGAGTTCGAGTCTCGTCGGGGTCGTAGTACAACTCTTTTTACACAAAATTGAAAAGCGCTACAGTCAGCACAACCTTATTTCCCTCCCTCATCTATTAAAATGACAATGAGCAATGTTTTTTGGATTGAAAATAACATTTCAGTGGACACTGGGCATTCCAAAGTAGAGGATCTATCTAATTGACCATATACAAAAGGACTGTGTTATCTGTTAAAATGACAATGGGCAATGTTTTTCAGATGGAAAATACCATTTCAATTTACACTGAGCATTCAAAAGTAGATTTTTTATCTTGGTGACCAGAAGCAAAAGGAATGTTTGAACCGGAGTGTACAATAGGCATTACTGCGTCTGTAAGATCGTTGGCCTCGTGGCCTAATGGATAAGGCGTCTGACTTCGAATCAGAAGATTGCGAGTTTGAGTCTCGTCGGGGTCGTAGTACAACTCTTTTTATACAAAATTGAAAAGCGCTACAGTCAGCACAACCTTATTTCCCTCTCTCATCTATTAAAATGACAATGAGCAATGTTTTTTGGATTGAAAATACCATTTCAATGGACACTGAGCATTCAAAAGTAAGGTATTTATCTTGGTGACCAGAGAAAGAAAGAATGTTTTGATCAGCAGTGTACAATAGGCATTACTGCGTCTGTAAGATCGTTGGCCTCGTGGCCTAATGGATAAGGCGTCTGACTTCGAATCAGAAGATTGCGAGTTCGAGTTTCGTCGGGGTCGTAGTACAACTCTTTTTATACAAAATTGAAAAGCGCTACAGTCAGCACAACCTTTTTTCCCTCCCTCATCTATTAAAATGACAATGAGCAATGTTTTTTGGATTGAAAATACTATTTCAGTGGACACTGGGCATTCCAAAGTAGAGGATCTATCTAATGGACCATATACAAAAGGACTGTGTTATCTGTTAAAATGACAATGGGCAATGTTTTTCAGATGGAAAATACCATTTCAATGGACACTGAGCATTCAAAAGTAGATTTTTTATCTTGGTGACCAGAAGCAAAAGGAATGTTTGAACCGGAGTGTACAATAGGCATTACTGCGTCTGTAAGATCGTTGGCCTCGTGGCCTAATGGATAAGGCGTCTGACTTCGAATCAGAAGATTGCGAGTTCGAGTCTCGTCGGGGTCGTAGTACAACTCTTTTTATACAAAATTGAAAAGCGCTACAGTCAGCACAACCTTATTTCCCTCTCTCATCTATTAAAATGACAATGAGCAATGTTTTTTGGATTGTAAATACCATTTCAGTGGACACTGGGCATTCAAAAGTAAGGTATTTATCTTGGTGACCAGAGAAAGAAAGAATGTTTTGATCCTCAGTGTACAATAGGCATTACTGCGTCTGTAAGATCGTTGGCCTCGTGGCCTAATGGATAAGGCGTCTGACTTCGAATCAGAAGATTGCGAGTTCGAGTCTCGTCGGGGTCGTAGTACAACTCTTTTTATACAAAATTGAAAAGCGCTACAGTCAGCACAACCTTATTTTCCTCCCTCATCTATTAAAATGACAATGAGCAATGTTTTTTGGATGAAAAATACCATTTCAATGGACACTGGGCATTCAAAAGTAAGGTATTTATCTTGGTGACCAGAGAAAGAAAGAATGTTTTGATCCGCAGTGTACAATAGGCATTACTGCGTCTTTAAGATCGTTGGACTCGTGGCCAAATGGAGAAGTCGTCTGACTTCGAATCAGAAGATTGCGAGTTCGAGTCTCGTCGGGGGCGTAGTACAACTCTTTTTATACAAAATTGAAACGCGCTACAGTCAGCACAACCTTATTTCCCTCCCTCATCTATTAAAATGACAATGAGCAATGTTTTTTGGATTGAAAATAACATTTCAGTGGACACTGGGCATTCCAAAGTAGAGTATCTATCTAATGGACCATATACAAAAGGACTGTGTTATCTGTTAAAATGACAATGGGCAATGTTTTTCAGATGGAAAATACCATTTCAATGGACACTGAGCATTCAAAAGTAGATTTTTTATCTTGGTGACCAGAAGCAAAAGGAATGTTTGAACCGCAGTGTACAATAGGCATTACTGCGTCTGTAAGATCGTTGGCCTCGTGGCCTAATGGATAAGGCGTCTGACTTCGAATCAGAAGATTGCGAGTTCGAGTCTCGTCGGGGTCGTAGTACAACTCTTTTTATACAAAATTGAAAAGCGCTACAGTCAGCACAACCTTATTTTCCTCCCTCATCTATTAAAATGACAATGAGCAATGTTTTTTGGATGAAAAATACCATTTCAATGGACACTGGGCATTCAAAAGTAAGGTATTTATCTTGGTGACCAGAGAAAGAAAGAATGTTTTGATCCGCAGTGTACAATAGGCATTACTGCGTCTTTAAGATCGTTGGACTCGTGGCCAAATGGAGAAGTCGTCTGACTTCGAATCAGAAGATTGCGAGTTCGAGTCTCGTCGGGGGCGTAGTACAACTCTTTTTATACAAAATTGAAACGCGCTACAGTCAGCACAACCTTATTTCCCTCCCTCATCTATTAAAATGACAATGAGCAATGTTTTTTGGATTGAAAATAACATTTCAGTGGACACTGGGCATTCCAAAGTAGAGTATCTATCTAATGGACCATATACAAAAGGACTGTGTTATCTGTTAAAATGACAATGGGCAATGTTTTTCAGATGGAAAATACCATTTCAATGGACACTGAGCATTCAAAAGTAGATTTTTTATCTTGGTGACCAGAAGCAAAAGGAATGTTTGAACCGCAGTGTACAATAGGCATTACTGCGTCTGTAAGATCGTTGGCCTCGTGGCCTAATGGATAAGGCGTCTGACTTCGAATCAGAAGATTGCGAGTTCGAGTCTCGTCGGGGTCGTAGTACAACTCTTTTTATACAAAATTGAAAAGCGCTACAGTCAGCACAACCTTATTTCCCTCTCTCATCTATTAAAATGACAATGAGCAATGTTTTTTGGATTGAAAATACTATTTCAGTGGACACTGGGCATTCAAAAGTAAGGTATTTATCTTGGTGACCAGAGAAAGAACGAATGTTTTGATCCTCAGTGTACAATAGGCATTACTGCGTCTGTAAGATCGTTGGCCTCGTGGCCTAATGGATAAGGCGTCTGACTTCGAATCAGAAGATTGCGAGTTCGAGTCTCGTCGGGGTCGTAGTACAACTCTTTTTACACAAAATTGAAACGCGCTACAGTCAGCACAACCTTATTTCCCTCCCTCATCTATTAAAATGACAATGAGCAATGTTTTTTGGATTGAAAATAACATTTCAGTGGACACTGGGCATTCCAAAGTAGAGGATCTATCTAATTGACCATATACAAAAGGACTGTGTTATCTGTTAAAATGACAATGGACAATGTTTTTCAGATGGAAAATACCATTTCAATTTACACTGAGCATTCAAAAGTAGATTTTTTATCTTGGTGACCAGAAGCAAAAGGAATGTTTGAACCGGAGTGTACAATAGGCATTACTGCGTCTGTAAGATCGTTGGCCTCGTGGCCTAATGGATAAGGCGTCTGACTTCGAATCAGAAGATTGCGAGTTCGAGTCTCGTCTGGGTCGTAGTACAACTCTTTTTATACAAAATTGAAAAGCGCTACAGTCAGCACAACCGTATTTCCTCCCTCATCTATTAAAATGACAATGAGCAATGTTTTTTGGATTGAAAATAACATTTCAGTGGACACTGGGCATTCCAAAGTAGAGGATCTATCTAATGGACCATATACAAAAGGACTGTGTTATCTGTTAAAATGACAATGAGGAATGTTTTTTGGATGGAAAATACCATTTCAATGGACACTGAGCATTCAAAAGTAAGGTATTTATCTTGGTGACCAGAGAGAGAAAAAATGTTTTGATCCGCAGTGTACTATAGGAATTACTGCGTCTGTAAGATCGTTGGCCTCGTGGCCTAATGGATAAGGCGTCTGACTTCGAATCAGAAGATTGCGAGTTCGAGTTTCGTCGGGGTCGTAGTACAACTCTTTTTATACAAAATTGAAAAGCGCTACAGTCAGCACAACCTTTTTTCCCTCCCTCATCTATTAAAATGACAATGAGCAATGTTTTTTGGATTGAAAATAACATTTAATTGGACACTGGGCATTCCAAAGTAGAGGATCTATCTAATGGACCATATACAAAAGGACTGTGTTATCTGTTAAAATGACAATGGACAATGTTTTTCAGATGGAAAATACCATTTCAATTTACACTGAGCATTCAAAAGTAGATTTTTTATCTTGGTGACCAGAAGCAAAAGGAATGTTTGAACCGGAGTGTACAATAGGCATTACTGCGTCTGTAAGATCGTTGGCCTCGTGGCCTAATGGATAAGGCGTCTGACTTCGAATCAGAAGATTGCGAGTTTGAGTCTCGTCGGGGTCGTACTACAACTCTTTTTATACAAAATTGAAAAGCGCTACAGTCAGCACAACCTTATTTCCCTCCCTCATCTATTAAAATGACAATGAGCAATGTTTTTTGGATTGAAAATAACATTTCAGTGGACACTGGGCATTCCAAAGTAGAGGATCTATCTAATGGACCATATACAAAAGGACTGTGTTATCTGTTAAAATGACAATGAGGAATGTTTTTTGGATGGAAAATACCATTTCAATGGACACTGAGCATTCAAAAGTAAGGTATTTATCTTGGTGACCAGAGAGAGAAAAAATGTTTTGATCCGCAGTGTACTATAGGAATTACTGCGTCTGTAAGATCGTTGGCCTCGTGGCCTAATGGATAAAGCGTCTGACTTCGAATCAGAAGATTGCGAGTTTGAGTCTCGTCGGGGTCGTAGTACAACTCTTTTTATACAAAATTGAAAAGCGCTACAGTCAGCACAACCTTATTTCCCTCCCTCTTCTATTGAAATGACAATGAGCAATGTTTTTTGGATGGAAAATAACATTTCAGAGGACACTGGGCATTCCAAAGTAGAGGATCTATCTAATGGACCATATACAAAAGGACTGTGTTATCTGTTAAAATGACAATGGGCAATATTTTTCAGATGGAAAATACCATTTCAATGGACACTGAGCATTCAAAAGTAGATTTTTTATCTTGGTGACCAGAAGCAAAAGGAATGTTTGAACCGGAGTGTACAATAGGCATTACTGCGTCTGTAAGATCGTTGGCCTCGTGGCCTAATGGATAAGGCGTCTGACTTCGAATCAGAAGATTGCGAGTTCGAGTCTCGTCGGGGTCGTAGTACAACTCTTTTTATACAAAATTGAAACGCGCTACAGTCAGCACAACCTTATTTCCCTCCCTCATCTATTAAAATGACAATGAGCAATGTTTTTTGGATTGAAAATAACATTTCAGTGGACACTGGGCATTCCAAAGTAGAGGATCTATCTAATTGACCATATACAAAAGGACTGTGTTATCTGTTAAAATGACAATGAGCAATGTTTTTCAGATGGAAAATACCATTTCAATTTACACTGAGCATTCAAAAGTAGATTTTTTATCTTGGTGACCAGAAGCAAAAGGAATGTTTGAACCGGAGTGTACAATAGGCATTACTGCGTCTGTAAGATCGTTGGCCTCGTGGCCTAATGGATAAGGCGTCTGACTTCGAATCAGAAGATTGCGAGTTTGAGTCTCGTCGGGGTCGTAGTACAACTCTTTTTATACAAAATTGAAAAGCGCTACAGTCAGCACAACCTTATTTCCCTCTCTCATCTATTAAAATGACAATGAGCAATGTTTTTTGGATTGAAAATACCATTTCAATGGACACTGAGCATTCAAAAGTAAGGTATTTATCTTGGTGACCAGAGAAAGAAAGAATGTTTTGATCAGCAGTGTGGAATAGGCATTACTGCGTCTGTAAGATCGTTGGCCTTGTGGCCTAATGGATAAGGCGTCTGACTTCGAATCAGAAGATTGCGAGTTCGAGTTTCGTCGGGGTCGTAGTACAACTCTTTTTATACAAAATTGAAAAGCGCTACAGTCAGCACAACCTTATTTCCCTCTCTCATCTATTAAAATGACAATGAGCAATGTTTTTTGGATTGAAAATACCATTTCAGTGGACACTGGGCATTCAAAAGTAAGGTATTTATCTTGGTGACCAGAGAAAGATAGAATGTTTTGATCCTCAGTGTACAATAGGCATTACTGCGTCTGTAAGATCGTTGGCCTCGTGGCCTAATGGATAAGGCGTCTGACTTCGAATCAGAAGATTGCGAGTTCGAGTCTCGTCGGGGTCGTAGTACAACTCTTTTTATACAAAATTGAAAAGCGCTACAGTCAGCACAACCTTATTTTCCTCCCTCATCTATTAAAATGACAATGAGCAATGTTTTTTGGATGAAAAATACCATTTCAATGGACACTGGGCATTCAAAAGTAAGGTATTTATCTTGGTGACCAGAGAAAGAAAGAATGTTTTGATCCGCAGTGTACAATAGGCATTACTGCGTCTTTAAGATCGTTGGACTCGTGGCCAAATGGAGAAGTCGTCTGACTTCGAATCAGAAGATTGCGAGTTCGAGTCTCGTCGGGGGCGTAGTACAACTCTTTTTATACAAAATTGAAACGCGCTACAGTCAGCACAACCTTATTTCCCTCCCTCATCTATTAAAATGACAATGAGCAATGTTTTTTGGATTGAAAATAACATTTCAGTGGACACTGGGCATTCCAAAGTAGAGTATCTATCTAATGGACCATATACAAAAGGACTGTGTTATCTGTTAAAATGACAATGGGCAATGTTTTTCAGATGGAAAATACCATTTCAATGGACACTGAGCATTCAAAAGTAGATTTTTTATCTTGGTGACCAGAAGCAAAAGGAATGTTTGAACCGGAGTGTACAATAGGCATTACTGCGTCTGTAAGATCGTTGGCCTCGTGGCCTAATGGATAAGGCGTCTGACTTCGAATCAGAAGATTGCGAGTTCGAGTCTTGTCGGGGTCGTAGTACAACTCTTTTTATACAAAATTGAAAAGCGCTACAGTCAGCACAACCGTATTTCCCTCTCTCATCTATTAAAATGACAATGAGCAATGTTTTTTGGATTGAAAATACCATTTCAGTGGACACTGGGCATTCAAAAGTAAGGTATTTATCTTGGTGACCAGAGAAAGAACGAATGTTTTGATCCTCAGTGTACAATAGGCATTACTGCGTCTGTAAGATCGTTGGCCTCGTGGCCTAATGGATAAGGCGTCTGACTTCGAATCAGAAGATTGCGAGTTCGAGTCTCGTCGGGGTCGTAGTACAACTCTTTTTACACAAAATTGAAACGCGCTACAGTCAGCACAACCTTATTTCCCTCCCTCATCTATTAAAATGACAATGAGCAATGTTTTTTGGATTGAAAATAACATTTCAGTGGACACTGGGCATTCCAAAGTAGAGGATCTATCTAATTGACCATATACAAAAGGACTGTGTTATCTGTTAAAATGACAATGGACAATGTTTTTCAGATGGAAAATACCATTTCAATTTACACTGAGCATTCAAAAGTAAATTTTTTATCTTGGTGAGCAGAAGCAAAAGGAATGTTTGAACCGGAGTGTACAATAGGCATTACTGCGTCTGTAAGATCGTTGGCCTCGTGGCCTAATGGATAAGGCGTCTGACTTCGAATCAGAAGATTGCGAGTTCGAGTCTCGTCTGGGTCGTAGTACAACTCTTTTTATACAAAATTGAAAAGCGCTACAGTCAGCACAACCGTATTTCCTAGCTCATCTATTAAAATGACAATGAGCAATGTTTTTTGGATTGAAAATAACATTTCAGTGGACACTGGGCATTCCAAAGTAGAGGATCTATCTAATGGACCATATACAAAAGGACTGTGTTATCTGTTAAAATGACAATGAGGAATGTTTTTTGGATGGAAAATACCATTTCAATGGACACTGAGCATTCAAAAGTAAGGTATTTATCTTGGTGACCAGAGAGAGAAAAAATGTTTTGATCCGCAGTGTACTATAGGAATTACTGCGTCTGTAAGATCGTTGGCCTCGTGGCCTAATGGATAAAGCGTCTGACTTCGAATCAGAAGATTGCGAGTTCGAGTCTCGTCGGGGTCGTAGTACAACTCTTTTTATACAAAATTGAAAAGCGCTACAGTCAGCACAACCTTATTTCCCTCCCTCTTCTATTGAAATGACAATGAGCAATGTTTTTTGGATTGAAAATACCATTTCAGTGGACACTGGGCATTCAAAAGTAAGGTATTTATCTTGGTGACCAGAGAAAGAACGAATGTTTTGATCCTCAGTGTACAATAGGCATTACTGCGTCTGTAAGATCGTTGGCCTCGTGGCCTAATGGATAAGGCGTCTGACTTCGAATCAGAAGATTGCGAGTTCGAGTCTCGTCGGGGTCGTAGTACAACTCTTTTTATACAAAATTGAAAAGCGCTACAGTCAGCACAACCTTATTTCCCTCCCTCTTCTATTGAAATGACAATGAGCAATGTTTTTTGGATTGAAAATACCATTTCAGTGGACACTGGGCATTCAAAAGTAATGTATTTATCTTGGTGACCAGAGAAAGAACGAATGTTTTGATCCTCAGTGTACAATAGGCATTACTGCGTCTGTAAGATCGTTGGCCTCGTGGCCTAATGGATAAGGCGTCTGACTTCGAATCAGAAGATTGCGAGTTCGAGTCTCGTCGGGGTCGTAGTACAACTCTTTTTATACAAAATTGAAAAGCGCTACAGTCAGCACAACCGTATTTCCTCCCTCATCTATTAAAATGACAATGAGCAATGTTTTTTGGATTGAAAATAACATTTCAGTGGACACTGGGCATTCCAAAGTAGAGGATCTATCTAATGGACCATATACAAAAGGACTGTGTTATCTGTTAAAATGACAATAAGGAATGTTTTTTGGATGGAAAATACCATTTCAATGGACACTGAGCATTCAAAAGTAAGGTATTTATCTTGGTGACCAGAGAGAGAAAAAATGTTTTGATCCGCAGTGTACTATAGGAATTACTGCGTCTGTAAGATCGTTGGCCTCGTGGCCTAATGGATAAAGCGTCTGACTTCGAATCAGAAGATTGCGAGTTCGAGTCTCGTCGGGGTCGTAGTACAACTCTTTTTATACAAAATTGAAAAGCGCTACAGTCAGCACAACCATATTTCCCTCCCTCTTCTATTGAAATGACAATGAGCAATGTTTTTTGGATGGAAAATAAGATTTCAGAGGACACTGGGCATTCCAAAGTAGAGGATCTATCTAATGGACCATATACAAAAGGACTGTGTTATCTGTTAAAATGACAATGGGCAATATTTTTCAGATGGAAAATACCATTTCAATGGACACTGAGCATTCAAAAGTAGATTTTTTATCTTGGTGACCAGAAGCAAAAGGAATGTTTGAACCGGAGTGTAGAATAGGCATTACTGCGTCTGTAAGATCGTTGGCCTCGTGGCCTAATGGATAAGGCGTCTGACTTCGAATCAGAAGATTGCGAGTTCGAGTCTCGTCGGGGTCGTAGTACAACTCTTTTTATACAAAATTGAAACGCGCTACAGTCAGCACAACCTTATTTCCCTCCCTCATCTATTAAAATGACAATGAGCAATGTTTTTTTGATTGAAAATAACATTTCAGTGGACACTGGGCATTCCAAAGTAGAGGATCTATCTAATTGACCATATACAAAAGGACTGTGTTATCTGTTAAAATGACAATGGGCAATGTTTTTCAGATGGAAAATACCATTTCAATTTACACTGAGCATTCAAAAGTAGATTTTTTATCTTGGTGACCAGAAGCAAAAGGAATGTTTGAACCGGAGTGTACAATAGGCATTACTGCGTCTGTAAGATCGTTGGCCTCGTGGCCTAATGGATAAGGCGTCTGACTTCGAATCAGAAGATTGCGAGTTTGAGTCTCGTCGGGGTCGTAGTACAACTCTTTTTATACAAAATTGAAAAGCGCTACAGTCAGCACAACCTTATTTCCCTCTCTCATCTATTAAAATGACAATGAGCAATGTTTTTTGGATTGAAAATACCATTTCAATGGACACTGAGCATTCAAAAGTAAGGTATTTATCTTGGTGACCAGAGAAAGAAAGAATGTTTTGATCCGCAGTGTAGAATAGGCATTACTGCGTCTGTAAGATCGTTGGCCTCGTGGCCTAATGGATAAGGCGTCTGACTTCGAATCAGAAGATTGCGAGTTTGAGTCTCGTCGGGGTCGTAGTACAACTCTTTTTATACAAAATTGAAAAGCGCTACAGTCAGCACAACTTTATTTCCCTCTCTCATCTATTAAAATGACAATGAGCAATGTTTTTTGGATTGAAAATACCATTTCAATGGACACTGAGCATTCAAAAGTAAGGTATTTATCTTGGTGACCAGAGAAAGAAAGAATGTTTTGATCAGCAGTGTACAATAGGCATTACTGCGTCTGTAAGATCGTTGGCCTCGTGGCCTAATGGATAAGGCGTCTGACTTCGAATCAGAAGATTGCGAGTTCGAGTTTCGTCGGGGTCGTAGTACAACTCTTTTTATACAAAATTGAAAAGCGCTACAGTCAGCACAACCTTTTTTCCCTCCCTCATCTATTAAAATGACAATGAGCAATGTTTTTTGGATTGAAAATAACATTTCATTGGACACTGGGCATTCCAAAGTAGAGGATCTATCTAATGGACCATATACAAAAGGACTGTGTTATCTGTTAAAATGACAATGGGCAATGTTTTTCAGATGGAAAATACCATTTCAATTTACACTGAGCATTCAAAAGTAGATTTTTTATCTTGGTGACCAGAAGCAAAAGGAATGTTTGAACCGCAGTGTACAATAGGCATTACTGCGTCTGTAAGATCGTTGGCCTCGTGGCCTAATGGATAAGGCGTCTGACTTCGAATCAGAAGATTGCGAGTTCGAGTCTCGTCGGGGTCGTAGTACAACTCTTTTTATACAAAATTGAAAAGCGCTACAGTCAGCACAACCTTATTTCCCTCTCTCATCTATTAAAATGACAATGAGCAATGTTTTTTGGATTGAAAATACCATTTCAGTGGACACTGGGCATTCAAAAGTAAGGTATTTATCTTGGTGACCAGAGAAAGAAAGAATGTTTTGATCCTCAGTGTACAATAGGCATTACTGCGTCTGTAAGATCGTTGGCCTCGTGGCCTAATGGATAAGGCGTCTGACTTCGAATCAGAAGATTGCGAGTTCGAGTCTCGTCGGGGTCGTAGTACAACTCTTTTTATACAAAATTGAAAAGCGCTACAGTCAGCACAACCTTATTTCCCTCCCTCTTCTATTGAAATGACAATGAGCAATGTTTTTTGGATTGAAAATACCATTTCAGTGGACACTGGGCATTCAAAAGTAAGGTATTTATCTTGGTGACCAGAGAAAGAACGAATGTTTTGATCCTCAGTGTACAATAGGCATTACTGCGTCTGTAAGATCGTTGGCCTCGTGGCCTAATGGATAAGGCGTCTGACTTCGAATCAGAAGATTGCGAGTTCGAGTCTCGTCGGGGTCGTAGTACAACTCTTTTTATACAAAATTGAAAAGCGCTACAGTCAGCACAACCGTATTTCCTCCCTCATCTATTAAAATGACAATGAGCAATGTTTTTTGGATTGAAAATAACATTTCAGTGGACACTGGGCATTCCAAAGTAGAGGATCTATCTAATGGACCATATACAAAAGGACTGTGTTATCTGTTAAAATGACAATGAGTAATGTTTTTTGGATGGAAAATACCATTTCAATGGACACTGAGCATTCAAAAGTAAGGTATTTATCTTGGTGACCAGAGAGAGAAAAAATGTTTTGATCCGCAGTGTACTATAGGAATTACTGCGTCTGTAAGATCGTTGGCCTCGTGGCCTAATGGATAAAGCGTCTGACTTCGAATCAGAAGATTGCGAGTTCGAGTCTCGTCGGGGTCGTAGTACAACTCTTTTTATACAAAATTGAAAAGCGCTACAGTCAGCACAACCTTATTTCCCTCCCTCTTCTATTGAAATGACAATGAGCAATGTTTTTTGGATGGAAAATAACATTTCAGAGGACACTGGGCATTCCAAAGTAGAGGATCTATCTAATGGACCATATACAAAAGGACTGTGTTATCTGTTAAAATGACAATGGGCAATATTTTTCAGATGGAAAATACCATTTCAATGGACACTGAGCATTCAAAAGTAGATTTTTTATCTTGGTGACCAGAAGCAAAAGGAATGTTTGAACCGGAGTGTACAATAGGCATTACTGCGTCTGTAAGATCGTTGGCCTCGTGGCCTAATGGATAAGGCGTCTGACTTCGAATCAGAAGATTGCGAGTTCGAGTCTCGTCGGGGTCGTAGTACAACTCTTTTTATACAAAATTGAAAAGCGCTACAGTCAGCACAACCTTATTTCCCTCCCTCATCTATTAAAATGACAATGAGCAATGTTTTTTGGATTGAAAATAACATTTCAGTGGACACTGGGCATTCCAAAGTAGAGGATCTATCTAATTGACCATATACAAAAGGACTGTGTTATCTGTTAAAATGACAATGGACAATGTTTTTCAGATGGAAAATACCATTTCAATTTACACTGAGCATTCAAAAGTAGATTTTTTATCTTGGTGACCAGAAGCAAAAGGAATGTTTGAACCGGAGTGTACAATAGGCATTACTGCGTCTGTAAGATCGTTGGCCTCGTGGCCTAATGGATAAGGCGTCTGACTTCGAATCAGAAGATTTCGAGTTTGAGTCTCGTCGGGGTCGTAGTACAACTCTTTTTATACAAAATTGAAAAGCGCTACAGTCAGCACAACCTTATTTCCCTCTCTCATCTATTAAAATGACAATGAGCAATGTTTTTTGGATTGAAAATACCATTTCAATGGACACTGAGCATTCAAAAGTAAGGTATTTATCTTGGTGACCAGAGAAAGAAAGAATGTTTTGATCAGCAGTGTAGAATAGGCATTACTGCGTCTGTAAGATCGTTGGCCTCGTGGCCTAATGGATAAGGCGTCTGACTTCGAATCAGAAGATTGCGAGTTCGAGTTTCGTCGGGGTCGTAGTACAACTCTTTTTATACAAAATTGAAAAGCGCGACAGTCAGCACAACCTTTTTTCCCTCCCTCATCTATTAAAATGACAATGAGCAATGTTTTTTGGATGGAAAATAACATTTCATTGGACACTGGGCATTCCAAAGTAGAGGATCTATCTAAAGGACCATATACAAAAGGACTGTGTTATCTGTTAAAATGACAATGGACAATGTTTTTCAGATGGAAAATACCATTTCAATGGACACTGAGCATTCAAAAGTAGATTTTTTATCTTGGTGACCAGAAGCAAAAGGAATGTTTGAACCGGAGTGTACAATAGGCATTACTGCGTCTGTAAGATCGTTGGCCTCGTGGCCTAATGGATAAGGCGTCTGACTTCGAATCAGAAGATTGCGAGTTCGAGTCTCGTCTGGGTCGTAGTACAACTCTTTTTATACAAAATTGAAAAGCGCTACAGTCAGCACAACCGTATTTCCTCCCTCATCTACTAAAATGACAATGAGCAATGTTTTTTGGATTGAAAATAACATTTCAGTGGACACTGGGCATTCCAAAGTAGAGGATCTATCTAATGGACCATATACAAAAGGACTGTGTTATCTGTTAAAATGACAATGAGGAATGTTTTTTGGATGGAAAATACCATTTCAATGGACACTGAGCATTCAAAAGTAAGGTATTTATCTTGGTGACCAGAGAGAGAAAAAATGTTTTGATCCGCAGTGTACTATAGGAATTACTGCGTCTGTAAGATCGTTGGCCTCGTGGCCTAATGGATAAAGCGTCTGACTTCGAATCAGAAGATTGCGAGTTCGAGTCTCGGCGGGGTCGTAGTACAACTCTTTTTATACAAAATTGAAAAGCGCTACAGTCAGCACAACCTTATTTCCCTCCCTCTTCTATTGAAATGACAATGAGCAATGTTTTTTGGATGGAAAATAACATTTCAGTGGACACTGGGCATTCCAAAGTAGAGGATCTATCTAATGGACCATATACAAAAGGACTGTGTTATCTGTTAAAATGACAATGGGCAATATTTTTCAGATGGAAAATACCATTTCAATGGACACTGAGCATTCAAAAGTAGATTTTTTATCTTGGTGACCAGAAGCAAAAGGAATGTTTGAACCGCAGTGTACAATAGGCATTACTGCGTCTGTAAGATCGTTGGCCTCGTGGCCTAATGGATAAGGCGTCTGACTTCGAATCAGAAGATTGCGAGTTCGAGTCTCGTCGGGGTCGTAGTACAACTCTTTTTATACAAAATTGAAAAGCGCTACAGTCAGCACAACCGTGTTTCCCTCCCTCATCTATTAAAATGACAATGAGCATTGTTTTTTGGATTGAAAATAACATTAGAGTGGACACTGGGCATTCCAAAGTAGAGGATCTATCTAATTGACCATATACAAAAGGACTGTGTTATCTGTTAAAATGACAGTGGGCAATATTTTTCAGATGGAAAATACCATTTCAATAGACACTGAGCATTCAAAAGTAGATTTTTTATCTTGGTGACCAGAAGCAAAAGGAATGTTTGAACCGGAGCGCACAATAGGCATTACTGCGTCTGTAAGTTCGTTGGCCTCGTGGCCTAATGGATAAGGCGTCTGACTTCGAATCAGAAGATTGCGAGTTCGAGTCTCGTCGGGGTCGTAGTACAACTCTTTTTATACAAAATTGAAAAGCGCTACAGTCAGCACAACCGTATTTCCCTCCCTCATCTATTAAAATGACAATGAGCAATGTTTTTTGGATTGAAAATAACATTTCAGTGGACACTGGGCATTCCAAAGTAGAGGATCTATCTAATTGACCATATACAAAAGGACTGTGTTATCTGTTAAAATGACAATGGGCAATATTTTTCAGATGGAAAATACCATTTCAATAGACACTGAGCATTCACAAGTAGATTTTTTATCTTGGTGACCAGAAGCAAAAGGAATGTTTGAACCGGAGCGTACAATAGGCATTCCTGCGTCTGTAAGTTCGTTGGCCTCGTGGCCTAATGGATAAGGCGTCTGACTTCGAATCAGAAGATTGCGAGTTCGAGTCTCGTCGGGGTCGTAGTACAACTCTTTTTATACAAAATTGAAAAGCGCTACAGTCAGCACAACCGTATTTCCCTCTCTCATCTATTAAAATGACAATGAGCAATGTTTTTTGGATGCAAAATACGATTTCAATGGACACTGGGCATTCAAAAGTGAGGTATTTATCTTGATGACCAGAGAAAGAACGAATGTTTTGATCCTCAGTGTACAATAGGCATTACTGCGTCTGTAAGATCGTTGGCCTCGTGGCCTAATGGATAAGGCGTCTGACTTCGAATCAGAAGATTGCGAGTTCGAGTCTCGTCGGGGTCGTAGTACAACTCTTTTTATACAAAATTGAAACGCGCTACAGTCAGCACAACCTTATTTCCCTCCCTCTTCTATTGAAATGACAATGAGCAATGTTTTTTGGATTGAAAATAACATTTCAGTGGACACTGGGCATTCCAAAGTAGAGGATCTATCTAATGGACCATATACAAAAGGACTGTGTGATCTGTTAAAATGACAATGGACAATGTTTTTCAGATGGAAAATACCATTTCAATGGACACTGAGCATTCAAAAGTAGATTTTTTATCTTGGTGACCAGAAGCAAAAGGAATGTTTGAACCGGAGTGTACAATAGGCATTACTGCGTCTGTAAGATCGTTGGCCTCGTGGCCTAATGGATAAGGCGTCTGACTTCGAATCAGAAGATTGCGAGTTCGAGTCTCGTCGGGGTCGTAGTACAACTCTTTTTATACAAAATTGAAAAGCGCTACAGTCAGCACAACCGTGTTTCCCTCCCTCATCTATTAAAATGACAATGAGCAATGTTTTTTGGATTGAAAATAACATTAGAGTGGACACTGGGCATTCCAAAGTAGAGGATCTATCTAATTGACCATATACAAAAGGACTGTGTTATCTGTTAAAATGACAGTGGGCAATATTTTTCAGATGGAAAATACCATTTCAATAGACACTGAGCATTCAAAAGTAGATTTTTTATCTTGGTGACCAGAAGCAAAAGGAATGTTTGAACCGGAGCGTACAATAGGCATTACTGCGTCTGTAAGTTCGTTGGCCTCGTGGCCTAATGGATAAGGCGTCTGACTTCGAATCAGAAGATTGCGAGTTCGAGTCTCGTCGGGGTCGTAGTACAACTCTTTTTATACAAAATTGAAAAGCGCTACAGTCAGCACAACCTTATTTCCCTCTCTCATCTATTAAAATGACAATGAGGAATGTTTTTGGATGAAAAATACCATTTCAATGGACACTGGGCATTCAAAAGTAGATTTTTTATCTTGGTGACCAGAAGCAAAAGGAATGTTTGAACCGGAGTGTACAATAGGCATTACTGCGTCTGTAAGATCGTTGGCCTCGTGGCCTAATGGATAAGGCGTCTGACTTCGAATCAGAAGATTGCGAGTTCGAGTCTCGTCGGGGTCGTACTACAACTCTTTTTATACAAAATTGAAAAGCGCTACAGTCAGCACAACCGTATTTCCCTCCCTCATCTATTAAAATGACAATGAGCAATGTTTTTTGGATTGAAAATAACATTTCAGTGGACACTGGGCATTCCAAAGTAGAGGATCTATCTAATTGACCATATACAAAAGGACTGTGTTATCTGTTAAAATGACAATGGGCAATGTTTTTCAGATGGAAAATACCATTTCAATGGACACTGAGCATTCAAAAGTAGATTTTTTATCTTGGTGACCAGAAGCAAAAGGAATGTTTGAACCGCAGTGTACAAAAGGCATTACTGCGTCTGTAAGATCGTTGGCCTCGTGGCCTAATGGATAAGGCGTCTGACTTCGAATCAGAAGATTGCGAGTTCGAGTCTCGTCGGGGTCGTACTACAACTCTTTTTATACAAAATTGAAAAGTGCTACAGTCAGCACAACCGTATTTCCCTCCCTCATCTATTAAAATGACAATGAGCAATGTTTTTTGGATTGAAAATAACATTTCAGTGGATACTGGGCATTCCAAAGTAGAGGATCTATCTAATTGACCATATACAAAAGGACTGTGTTATCTGTTAAAATGACAATGGGCAATGTTTTTCAGATGGAAAATAGCATTTCAGTGGACACTGAGCATTCAAAAGTAGATTTTTTATCTTGGTGACCAGAAGCAAAAGGAATGTTTGAACCGGAGTGTACAATAGGCATTACTGCGTCTGTAAGATCGTTGGCCTCGTGGCCTAATGGATAAGGCTTCTGACTTCGAATCAGAAGATTGCGAGTTCGAGTCTCGTCGGGGTCGTACTACAACTCTCTTTATACAAAATTGAAAAGCGCTACAGTCAGCACAACCGTATTTCCCTCCCTCATCTATTAAAATGACAATGAGCAATGTTTTTTGGATTGAAAATAACATTTCAGTGGACACTGGGCATTCCAAAGTAGAGGATCTATCTAATTGACCATATACAAAAGGACTGTGTTATCTGTTAAAATGACAATGGGCAATGTTTTTCAGATGGAAAATACCATTTCAATGGACACTGAGCATTCAAAAGTAGATTTTTTATCTTGGTGACCAGAAGCAAAAGGAATGTTTGAACCGGAGTGTACAATAGGCATTACTGCGTCTGTAAGATCGTTGGCCTCGTGGCCTAATGGATAAGGCGTCTGACTTCGAATCAGAAGATTGCGAGTTCGAGTCTCGTCGGGGTCGTACTACAACTCTCTTTATACAAAATTGAAAAGCGCTACAGTCAGCACAACCGTATTTCCCTCCCTCATCTATTAAAATGACAATGAGCAATGTTTTTTGAATTGAAAATAACATTTCAGTGGACACTGGGCATTCCAAAGTAGAGGATCTATCTAATTGACCATATACAAAAGGACTGTGTTATCTGTTAAAATGACAATGGGCAATGTTTTTCAGATGGAAAATAGCATTTCAATGGACACTGAGCATTCAAAAGTAGATTTTTTATCTTGGTGACCAGAAGCAAAAGGAATGTTTGAACCGGAGTGTACAATAGGCATTACTGCGTCTGTAAGATCGTTGGCCTCGTGGCCTAATGGATAAGGCGTCTGACTTCGAATCAGAAGATTGCGAGTTCGAGTCTCGTCGGGGTCGTACTACAACTCTTTTTATACAAAATTGAAAAGCGCTACAGTCAGCACAACCGTATTTCCCTCCCTCATCTATTAAAATGACAATGAGCAATGTTTTTTGGATTGAAAATAACATTTCAGTGGACACTGGGCATTCCAAAGTAGAGGATCTATCTAATTGACCATATACAAAAGGACTGTGTTATCTGTTAAAATGACAATGGGCAATGTTTTTCAGATGGAAAATACCATTTCAATGGACACTGAGCATTCAAAAGTAGATTTTTTATCTTGGTGACCAGAAGCAAAAGGAATGTTTGAACCGCAGTGTACAAAAGGCATTACTGCGTCTGTAAGATCGTTGGCCTCGTGGCCTAATGGATAAGGCGTCTGACTTCGAATCAGAAGATTGCGAGTTCGAGTCTCGTCGGGGTCGTACTACAACTCTTTTTATACAAAATTGAAAAGTGCTACAGTCAGCACAACCGTATTTCCCTCCCTCATCTATTAAAATGACAATGAGCAATGTTTTTTGGATTGAAAATAACATTTCAGTGGATACTGGGCATTCCAAAGTAGAGGATCTATCTAATTGACCATATACAAAAGGACTGTGTTATCTGTTAAAATGACAATGGGCAATGTTTTTCAGATGGAAAATAGCATTTCAGTGGACACTGAGCATTCAAAAGTAGATTTTTTATCTTGGTGACCAGAAGCAAAAGGAATGTTTGAACCGGAGTGTACAATAGGCATTACTGCGTCTGTAAGATCGTTGGCCTCGTGGCCTAATGGATAAGGCTTCTGACTTCGAATCAGAAGATTGCGAGTTCGAGTCTCGTCGGGGTCGTACTACAACTCTCTTTATACAAAATTGAAAAGCGCTACAGTCAGCACAACCGTATTTCCCTCCCTCATCTATTAAAATGACAATGAGCAATGTTTTTTGGATTGAAAATAACATTTCAGTGGACACTGGGCATTCCAAAGTAGAGGATCTATCTAATTGACCATATACAAAAGGACTGTGTTATCTGTTAAAATGACAATGGGCAATGTTTTTCAGATGGAAAATACCATTTCAATGGACACTGAGCATTCAAAAGTAGATTTTTTATCTTGGTGACCAGAAGCAAAAGGAATGTTTGAACCGGAGTGTACAATAGGCATTACTGCGTCTGTAAGATCGTTGGCCTCGTGGCCTAATGGATAAGGCGTCTGACTTCGAATCAGAAGATTGCGAGTTCGAGTCTCGTCGGGGTCGTACTACAACTCTCTTTATACAAAATTGAAAAGCGCTACAGTCAGCACAACCGTATTTCCCTCCCTCATCTATTAAAATGACAATGAGCAATGTTTTTTGAATTGAAAATAACATTTCAGTGGACACTGGGCATTCCAAAGTAGAGGATCTATCTAATTGACCATATACAAAAGGACTGTGTTATCTGTTAAAATGACAATGGGCAATGTTTTTCAGATGGAAAATACCATTTCAATGGACACTGAGCATTGAAAAGTAGATTTTTTATCTTGGTGACCAGAAGCAAAAGGAATGTTTGAACCGGAGTGTACAATAGGCATTACTGCGTCTGTAAGATCGTTGGCCTCGTGGCCTAATGGATAAGGCGTCTGACTTCGAATCAGAAGATTGCGAGTTCGAGTCTCGTCGGGGTCGTAGTACAACTCTTTTTATACAAAATTGAAAAGCGCTACAGTCAGCACAACCGTATTTCCCTCCCTCATCTATCAAAATGACAATGAGCAATGTTTTTTGGATTGAAAATAACATTTCAGTGGACACTGGGCATTCCAAAGTAGAGGATCTATCTAATTGACCATATACAAAAGGACTGTGTTATCTGTTAAAATGACAATGGGCAATGTTTTTCAGATGGAAAATACCATTTCAATGGACACTGAGCATTCAAAAGTAGATTTTTTATCTTGGTGACCAGAAGCAAAAGGAATGTTTGAATCGGAGTGTACAAAAGGCATTACTGCGTCTGTAAGATCGTTGGCCTCGTGGCCTAATGGATAAGGCGTCTGACTTCGAATCAGAAGATTGCGAGTTCGAGTCTCGTCGGGGTCGTACTACAACTCTCTTTATACAAAATTGAAAAGCGCTACAGTCAGCACAACCGTATTTCCCTCCCTCATCTATTAAAATGACAATGAGCAATGTTTTTTGGATTGAAAATAACATTTCAGTGGACACTGGGCATTCCAAAGTAGAGGATCTATCTAATTGACCATATACAAAAGGACTGTGTTATCTGTTAAAATGACAATGGGCAATGTTTTTCAGATGGAAAATACCATTTCAATGGACACTGAGCATTCAAAAGTAGATTTTTTATCTTGGTGACCAGAAGCAAAAGGAATGTTTGAACCGGAGTGTACAATAGGCATTACTGCGTCTGTAAGATCGTTGGCCTCGTGGCCTAATGGATAAGGCGTCTGACTTCGAATCAGAAGATTGCGAGTTCGAGTCTCGTCGGGGTCGTACTACAACTCTCTTTATACAAAATTGAAAAGCGCTACAGTCAGCACAACCGTATTTCCCTCCCTCATCTATTAAAATGACAATGAGCAATGTTTTTTGGATTGAAAATAACATTTCAGTGGACACTGGGCATTCCAAAGTAGAGGATCTATCTAATTGACCATATACAAAAGGACTGTGTTATCTGTTAAAATGACAATGGGCAATGTTTTTCAGATGGAAAATACCATTTCAATGGACACTGAGCATTCAAAAGTAGATTTTTTATCTTGGTGACCAGAAGCAAAAGGAATGTTTGAACCGGAGTGTACAATAGGCATTACTGCGTCTGTAAGATCGTTGGCCTCGTGGCCTAATGGATAAGGCGTCTGACTTCGAATCAGAAGATTGCGAGTTCGAGTCTCGTCGGGGTCGTACTACAACTCTCTTTATACAAAATTGAAAAGCGCTACAGTCAGCACAACCGTATTTCCCTCCCTCATCTATTAAAATGACAATGAGCAATGTTTTTTGGATTGAAAATAACATTTCAGTGGACACTGGGCATTCCAAAGTAGAGGATCTATCTAATTGACCATATACAAAAGGACTGTGTTATCTGTTAAAATGACAATGGGCAATGTTTTTCAGATGGAAAATACCATTTCAATGGACACTGAGCATTCAAAAGTAGATTTTTTATCTTGGTGACCAGAAGCAAAAGGAATGTTTGAATCGGAGTGTACAAAAGGCATTACTGCGTCTGTAAGATCGTTGGCCTCGTGGCCTAATGGATAAGGCGTCTGACTTCGAATCAGAAGATTGCGAGTTCGAGTCTCGTCGGGGTCGTACTACAACTCTCTTTATACAAAATTGAAAAGCGCTACAGTCAGCACAACCGTATTTCCCTCCCTCATCTATTAAAATGACAATGAGCAATGTTTTTTGGATTGAAAATAACATTTCAGTGGACACTGGGCATTCCAAAGTAGAGGATCTATCTAATTGACCATATACAAAAGGACTGTGTTATCTGTTAAAATGACAATGGGCAATGTTTTTCAGATGGAAAATACCATTTCAATAGACACTGAGCATTCAAAAGTAGATTTTTTATCTTGGTGACCAGAAGCAAAAGGAATGTTTGAACCGGAGTGTACAATAGGCATTACTGCGTCTGTAAGATCGTTGGCCTCGTGGCCTAATGGATAAGGCGTCTGACTTCGAATCAGAAGATTGCGAGTTCGAGTCTCGTCGGTGTCGTACTACAACTGTTTTTATACAAAATTGAAAAGCGCTACAGTCAGCACAACCGTATTTCCCTCCCTCATCTATTAAAATGACAATGAGCAATGTTTTTTGGATTGAAAATAACATTTCAGTGGACACTGGGCATTCCAAAGTAGAGGATCTATCTAATTGACCATATACAAAAGGACTGTGTTATCTGTTAAAATGACAATGGGCAATGTTTTTCAGATGGAAAATACCATTTCAATAGACACTGAGCATTCAAAAGTAGATTTTTTT
This sequence comes from Haliotis asinina, assembly GCF_037392515.1. Lineage (NCBI taxonomy): Eukaryota > Metazoa > Mollusca > Gastropoda > Lepetellida > Haliotidae > Haliotis > Haliotis asinina. The sequence goes on from NC_090282.1 coordinate 83,161,818, forward strand.
ATCTTGGTGACCAGAAGCAAAAGGAATGTTTGAACCGGAGTGTACAATAGGCATTACTGCGTCTGTAAGATCGTTGGCCTCGTGGCCTAATGGATAAGGCGTCTGACTTCGAATCAGAAGATTGCGAGTTCGAGTCTCGTCGGGGTCGTAGTACAACTCTTTTTATATAAAATTGAAAAGCGCTACAGTCAGCACAACCTTATTTCCCTCTCTCATCTATTAAAATGACAATGAGCAATGTTTTTTGGATTGAAAATAACATTTCAGTGGACACTGGGCATTCCAAAGTAGAGGATCTATCTAATTGACCATATACAAAAGGACTGTGTTATCTGTTAAAATGACAATGGGCAATGTTTTTCAGATGGAAAATACCATTTCAATGGACACTGAGCATTCAAAAGTAGATTTTTTATCTTGGTGACCAGAAGCAAAAGGAATGTTTGAATCGGAGTGTACAAAAGGCATTACTGCGTCTGTAAGATCGTTGGCCTCGTGGCCTAATGGATAAGGCGTCTGACTTCGAATCAGAAGATTGCGAGTTCGAGTCTCGTCGGGGTCGTAGTACAACTCTCTTTATACAAAATTGAAAAGCGCTACAGTCAGCACAACCGTATTTCCCTCCCTCATCTATTAAAATGACAATGAGCAATGTTTTTTGGATTGAAAATAACATTTCAGTGGACACTGGGCATTCCAAAGTAGAGGATCTATCTAATTGACCATATACAAAAGGACTGTGTTATCTGTTAAAATGACAATGGGCAATGTTTTTCAGATGGAAAATACCATTTCAATGGACACTGAGCATTCAAAAGTAGATTTTTTATCTTGGTGACCAGAAGCAAAAGGAATGTTTGAATCGGAGTGTACAAAAGGCATTACTGCGTCTGTAAGATCGTTGGCCTCGTGGCCTAATGGATAAGGCGTCTGACTTCGAATCAGAAGATTGCGAGTTCGAGTCTCGTCGGGGTCGTAGTACAACTCTTTTTATATAAAATTGAAAAGCGCTACAGTCAGCACAACCTTATTTCCCTCTCTCATCTATTAAAATGACAATGAGCAATGTTTTTTGGATTGAAAATAACATTTCAGTGGACACTGGGCATTCCAAAGTAGAGGATCTATCTAATTGACCATATACAAAAGGACTGTGTTATCTGTTAAAATGACAATGGGCAATGTTTTTCAGATGGAAAATACCATTTCAATGGACACTGAGCATTCAAAAGTAGATTTTTTATCTTGGTGACCAGAAGCAAAAGGAATGTTTGAATCGGAGTGTACAAAAGGCATTACTGCGTCTGTAAGATCGTTGGCCTCGTGGCCTAATGGATAAGGCGTCTGACTTCGAATCAGAAGATTGCGAGTTCGAGTCTCGTCGGGGTCGTACTACAACTCTCTTTATACAAAATTGAAAAGCGCTACAGTCAGCACAACCGTATTTCCCTCCCTCATCTATTAAAATGACAATGAGCAATGTTTTTTGGATTGAAAATAACATTTCAGTGGACACTGGGCATTCCAAAGTAGAGGATCTATCTAATTGACCATATACAAAAGGACTGTGTTATCTGTTAAAATGACAATGGGCAATGTTTTTCAGATGGAAAATACCATTTCAATGGACACTGAGCATTCAAAAGTAGATTTTTTATCTTGGTGACCAGAAGCAAAAGGAATGTTTGAACCGGAGTGTACAATAGGCATTACTGCGTCTGTAAGATCGTTGGCCTCGTGGCCTAATGGATAAGGCGTCTGACTTCGAATCAGAAGATTGCGAGTTCGAGTCTCGTCGGGGTCGTAGTACAACTCTTTTTATACAAAATTGAAAAGCGCTACAGTCAGCACAACCGTATTTCCCTCCCTCATCTATCAAAATGACAATGAGCAATGTTTTTTGGATTGAAAATAACATTTCAGTGGACACTGGGCATTCCAAAGTAGAGGATCTATCTACTTGACCATATACAAAAGGACTGTGTTATCTGTTAAAATGACAATGGGCAATGTTTTTCAGATGGAAAATACCATTTCAATAGACACTGAGCATTCAAAAGTAGATTTTTTATCTTGGTGACCAGAAGCAAAAGGAATGTTTGAACCGGAGTGTACAATAGGCATTACTGCGTCTGTAAGATCGTTGGCCTCGTGGCCTAATGGATAAGGCGTCTGACTTCGAATCAGAAGATTGCGAGTTCGAGTCTCGTCGGTGTCGTACTACAACTGTTTTTATACAAAATTGAAAAGCGCTACAGTCAGCACAACCGTATTTCCCTCCCTCATCTATTAAAATGACAATGAGCAATGTTTTTTGGATTGAAAATAACATTTCAGTGGACACTGGGCATTCCAAAGTAGAGGATCTATCTAATTGACCATATACAAAAGGACTGTGTTATCTGTTAAAATGACAATGGGCAATGTTTTTCAGATGGAAAATACCATTTCAATGGACACTGAGCATTCAAAAGTAGATTTTTTATCTTGGTGACCAGAAGCAAAAGGAATGTTTGAACCGGAGTGTACAATAGGCATTACTGCGTCTGTAAGATCGTTGGCCTCGTGGCCTAATGGATAAGGCGTCTGACTTCGAATCAGAAGATTGCGAGTTCGAGTCTCGTCGGGGTCGTAGTACAACTCTTTTTATACAAAATTGAAAAACGCTACAGTCAGCACAACCGTATTTCCCTCCCTCATCTATCAAAATGACAATGAGCAATGTTTTTTGGATTGAAAATAACATTTCAGTGGACACTGGGCATTCCAAAGTAGAGGATCTATCTACTTGACCATATACAAAAGGACTGTGTTATCTGTTAAAATGACAATGGGCAATGTTTTTCAGATGGAAAATACCATTTCAATAGACACTGAGCATTCAAAAGTAGATTTTTTTATCTTGGTGACCAGAAGCAAAAGGAATGTTTGAACCGGAGTGTACAATAGGCATTACTGCGTCTGTAAGATCGTTGGCCTCGTGGCCTAATGGATAAGGCGTCTGACTTCGAATCAGAAGATTGCGAGTTCGAGTCTCGTCGGGGTCGTAGTACAACTCTTTTTATATAAAATTGAAAAGCGCTACAGTCAGCACAACCGTATTTCCCTCCCTCATCTATTAAAATGACAATGAGCAATGTTTTTTGGATTGAAAATAACATTTCAGTGGACACTGGGCATTCCAAAGTAGAGGATCTATCTAATTGACCATATACAAAAGGACTGTGTTATCTGTTAAAATGACAATGGGCAATGTTTTTCAGATGGAAAATACCATTTCAATGGACACTGAGCATTCAAAAGTAGATTTTTTTATCTTGGTGACCAGAAGCAAAAGGAATGTTTGAACCGGAGTGTACAATAGGCATTACTGCGTCTGTAAGATCGTTGGCCTCGTGGCCTAATGGATAAGGCGTCTGACTTCGAATCAGAAGATTGCGAGTTCGAGTCTCGTCGGGGTCGTACTACAACTCTCTTTATACAAAATTGAAAAGCGCTACAGTCAGCACAACCGTATTTCCCTCCCTCATCTATTAAAATGACAATGAGCAATGTTTTTTGGATTGAAAATAACATTTCAGTGGACACTGGGCATTCCAAAGTAGAGGATCTATCTAATTGACCATATACAAAAGGACTGTGTTATCTGTTAAAATGACAATGGGCAATGTTTTTCAGATGGAAAATACCATTTCAGTGGACACTGAGCATTCAAAAGTAGATTTTTTATCTTGGTGACCAGAAGCAAAAGGAATGTTTGAACCGGAGTGTACAATAGGCATTACTGCGTCTGTAAGATCGTTGGCCTCGTGGCCTAATGGATAAGGCGTCTGACTTCGAATCAGAAGATTGCGAGTTCGAGTCTCGTCGGGGTCGTACTACAACTCTTTTTATACAAAATTGAAAAGTGCTACAGTCAGCACAACCGTATTTCCCTCCCTCATCTATTAAAATGACAATGAGCAATGTTTTTTGGATTGAAAATAACATTTCAGTGGATACTGGGCATTCCAAAGTAGAGGATCTATCTAATTGACCATATACAAAAGGACTGTGTTATCTGTTAAAATGACAATGGGCAATGTTTTTCAGATGGAAAATAGCATTTCAGTGGACACTGAGCATTCAAAAGTAGATTTTTTATCTTGGTGACCAGAAGCAAAAGGAATGTTTGAACCGGAGTGTACAATAGGCATTACTGCGTCTGTAAGATCGTTGGCCTCGTGGCCTAATGGATAAGGCGTCTGACTTCGAATCAGAAGATTGCGAGTTCGAGTCTCGTCGGGGTCGTACTACAACTCTCTTTATACAAAATTGAAAAGCGCTACAGTCAGCACAACCGTATTTCCCTCCCTCATCTATTAAAATGACAATGAGCAATGTTTTTTGGATTGAAAATAACATTTCAGTGGACACTGGGCATTCCAAAGTAGAGGATCTATCTAATTGACCATATACAAAAGGACTGTGTTATCTGTTAAAATGACAATGGGCAATGTTTTTCAGATGGAAAATACCATTTCAATGGACACTGAGCATACAAAAGTAGATTTTTTATCTTGGTGACCAGAAGCAAAAGGAATGTTTGAACCGGAGTGTACAAAAGGCATTACTGCGTCTGTAAGATCGTTGGCCTCGTGGCCTAATGGATAAGGCGTCTGACTTCGAATCAGAAGATTGCGAGTTCGAGTCTCGTCGGGGTCGTACTACAACTCTCTTTATACAAAATTGAAAAGCGCTACAGTCAGCACAACCGTATTTCCCTCCCTCATCTATTAAAATGACAATGAGCAATGTTTTTTGGATTGAAAATAACATTTCAGTGGACACTGGGCATTCCAAAGTAGAGGATCTATCTAATTGACCATATACAAAAGGACTGTGTTATCTGTTAAAATGACAATGGGCAATGTTTTTCAGATGGAAAATACCATTTCAATGGACACTGAGCATTCAAAAGTAGATTTTTTATCTTGGTGACCAGAAGCAAAAGGAATGTTTGAACCGGAGTGTACAATAGGCATTACTGCGTCTGTAAGATCGTTGGCCTCGTGGCCTAATGGATAAGGCGTCTGACTTCGAATCAGAAGATTGCGAGTTCGAGTCTCGTCGGGGTCGTAGTACAACTCTTTTTATACAAAATTGAAAAGCGCTACAGTCAGCACAACCGTTTTTCCCTCCCTCATCTATCAAAATGACAATGAGCAATGTTTTTTGGATTGAAAATAACATTTCAGTGGACACTGGGCATTCCAAAGTAGAGGATCTATCTACTTGACCATATACAAAAGGACTGTGTTATCTGTTAAAATGACAATGGGCAATGTTTTTCAGATGGAAAATACCATTTCAATAGACACTGAGCATTCAAAAGTAGATTTTTTATCTTGGTGACCAGAAGCAAAAGGAATGTTTGAACCGGAGTGTACAATAGGCATTACTGCGTCTGTAAGATCGTTGGCCTCGTGGCCTAATGGATAAGGCGTCTGACTTCGAATCAGAAGATTGCGAGTTCGAGTCTCGTCGGTGTCGTACTACAACTGTTTTTATACAAAATTGAAAAGCGCTACAGTCAGCACAACCGTATTTCCCTCCCTCATGTATTAAAATGACAATGAGGAATGTTTTTTGGATTGAAAATAACATTTCAGTGGACACTGGGCATTCCAAAGTAGAGGATCTATCTAATTGACCATATACAAAAGGACTGTGTTATCTGTTAAAATGACAATGGGCAATGTTTTTCAGATGGAAAATACCATTTCAATAGACACTGAGCATTCAAAAGTAGATTTTTTTATCTTGGTGACCAGAAGCAAAAGGAATGTTTGAACCGGAGTGTACAATAGGCATTACTGCGTCTGTAAGATCGTTGGCCTCGTGGCCTAATGGATAAGGCGTCTGACTTCGAATCAGAAGATTGCGAGTTCGAGTCTCGTCGGTGTCGTACTACAACTGTTTTTATACAAAATTGAAAAGCGCTACAGTCAGCACAACCGTATTTCCCTCCCTCATCTATTAAAATGACAATGAGCAATGTTTTTTGGATTGAAAATAACATTTCAGTGGACACTGGGCATTCCAAAGTAGAGGATCTATCTAATTGACCATATACAAAAGGACTGTGTTATCTGTTAAAATGACAATGGGCAATGTTTTTCAGATGGAAAATACCATTTCAATGGACACTGAGCATTCAAAAGTAGATTTTTTATCTTGGTGACCAGAAGCAAAAGGAATGTTTGAACCGGAGTGTACAATAGGCATTACTGCGTCTGTAAGATCGTTGGCCTCGTGGCCTAATGGATAAGGCGTCTGACTTCGAATCAGAAGATTGCGAGTTCGAGTCTCGTCGGGGTCGTAGTACAACTCTTTTTATACAAAATTGAAAAACGCTACAGTCAGCACAACCGTATTTCCCTCCCTCATCTATCAAAATGACAATGAGCAATGTTTTTTGGATTGAAAATAACATTTCAGTGGACACTGGGCATTCCAAAGTAGAGGATCTATCTAATTGACCATATACAAAAGGACTGTGTTATCTGTTAAAATGACAATGGGCAATGTTTTTCAGATGGAAAATACCATTTCAATAGACACTGAGCATTCAAAAGTAGATTTTTTTATCTTGGTGACCAGAAGCAAAAGGAATGTTTGAACCGGAGTGTACAATAGGCATTACTGCGTCTGTAAGATCGTTGGCCTCGTGGCCTAATGGATAAGGCGTCTGACTTCGAATCAGAAGATTGCGAGTTCGAGTCTCGTCGGGGTCGTAGTACAACTCTTTTTATATAAAATTGAAAAGCGCTACAGTCAGCACAACCGTATTTCCCTCCCTCATCTATTAAAATGACAATGAGCAATGTTTTTTGGATTGAAAATAACATTTCAGTGGACACTGGGCATTCCAAAGTAGAGGATCTATCTAATTGACCATATACAAAAGGACTGTGTTATCTGTTAAAATGACAATGGGCAATGTTTTTCAGATGGAAAATACCATTTCAATGGACACTGAGCATTGAAAAGTAGATTTTTTTATCTTGGTGACCAGAAGCAAAAGGAATGTTTGAACCGGAGTGTACAATAGGCATTACTGCGTCTGTAAGATCGTTGGCCTCGTGGCCTAATGGATAAGGCGTCTGACTTCGAATCAGAAGATTGCGAGTTCGAGTCTCGTCGGGGTCGTACTACAACTCTCTTTATACAAAATTGAAAAGCGCTACAGTCAGCACAACCGTATTTCCCTCCCTCATCTATTAAAATGACAATGAGCAATGTTTTTTGGATTGAAAATAACATTTCAGTGGACACTGGGCATTCCAAAGTAGAGGATCTATCTAATTGACCATATACAAAAGGGCTGTGTTATCTGTTAAAATGACAATGGGCAATGTTTTTCAGATGGAAAATACCATTTCAGTGGACACTGAGCATTCAAAAGTAGATTTTTTATCTTGGTGACCAGAAGCAAAAGGAATGTTTGAACCGGAGTGTACAATAGGCATTACTGCGTCTGTAAGATCGTTGGCCTCGTGGCCTAATGGATAAGGCGTCTGACTTCGAATCAGAAGATTGCGAGTTCGAGTCTCGTCGGGGTCGTACTACAACTCTTTTTATACAAAATTGAAAAGTGCTACAGTCAGCACAACCGTATTTCCCTCCCTCATCTATTAAAATGACAATGAGCAATGTTTTTTGGATTGAAAATAACATTTCAGTGGTTACTGGGCATTCCAAAGTAGAGGATCTATCTAATTGACCATATACAAAAGGACTGTGTTATCTGTTAAAATGACAATGGGCAATGTTTTTCAGATGGAAAATAGCATTTCAGTGGACACTGAGCATTCAAAAGTAGATTTTTTATCTTGGTGACCAGAAGCAAAAGGAATGTTTGAACCGGAGTGTACAATAGGCATTACTGCGTCTGTAAGATCGTTGGCCTCGTGGCCTAATGGATAAGGCGTCTGACTTCGAATCAGAAGATTGCGAGTTCGAGTCTCGTCGGGGTCGTACTACAACTCTCTTTATACAAAATTGAAAAGCGCTACAGTCAGCACAACCGTATTTCCCTCCCTCATCTATTAAAATGACAATGAGCAATGTTTTTTGGATTGAAAATAACATTTCAGTGGACACTGGGCATTCCAAAGTAGAGGATCTATCTAATTGACCATATACAAAAGGACTGTGTTATCTGTTAAAATGACAATGGGCAATGTTTTTCAGATGGAAAATACCATTTCAATGGACACTGAGCATACAAAAGTAGATTTTTTATCTTGGTGACCAGAAGCAAAAGGAATGTTTGAACCGGAGTGTACAAAAGGCATTACTGCGTCTGTAAGATCGTTGGCCTCGTGGCCTAATGGATAAGGCGTCTGACTTCGAATCAGAAGATTGCGAGTTCGAGTCTCGTCGGGGTCGTAGTACAACTCTTTTTATACAAAATTGAAAAGCGCTACAGTCAGCACAACCGTTTTTCCCTCCCTCATCTATCAAAATGACAATGAGCAATGTTTTTTGGATTGAAAATAACATTTCAGTGGACACTGGGCATTCCAAAGTAGAGGATCTATCTACTTGACCATATACAAAAGGACTGTGTTATCTGTTAAAATGACAATGGGCAATGTTTTTCAGATGGAAAATACCATTTCAATAGACACTGAGCATTCAAAAGTAGATTTTTTATCTTGGTGACCAGAAGCAAAAGGAATGTTTGAACCGGAGTGTACAATAGGCATTACTGCGTCTGTAAGATCGTTGGCCTCGTGGCCTAATGGATAAGGCGTCTGACTTCGAATCAGAAGATTGCGAGTTCGAGTCTCGTCGGTGTCGTACTACAACTGTTTTTATACAAAATTGAAAAGCGCTACAGTCAGCACAACCGTATTTCCCTCCCTCATGTATTAAAATGACAATGAGGAATGTTTTTTGGATTGAAAATAACATTTCAGTGGACACTGGGCATTCCAAAGTAGAGGATCTATCTAATTGACCATATACAAAAGGACTGTGTTATCTGTTAAAATGACAATGGGCAATGTTTTTCAGATGGAAAATACCATTTCAATAGACACTGAGCATTCAAAAGTAGATTTTTTTATCTTGGTGACCAGAAGCAAAAGGAATGTTTGAACCGGAGTGTACAATAGGCATTACTGCGTCTGTAAGATCGTTGGCCTCGTGGCCTAATGGATAAGGCGTCTGACTTCGAATCAGAAGATTGCGAGTTCGAGTCTCGTCGGTGTCGTACTACAACTGTTTTTATACAAAATTGAAAAGCGCTACAGTCAGCACAACCGTATTTCCCTCCCTCATCTATTAAAATGACAATGAGCAATGTTTTTTGGATTGAAAATAACATTTCAGTGGACACTGGGCATTCCAAAGTAGAGGATCTATCTAATTGACCATATACAAAAGGACTGTGTTATCTGTTAAAATGACAATGGGCAATGTTTTTCAGATGGAAAATACCATTTCAATGGACACTGAGCATTCAAAAGTAGATTTTTTATCTTGGTGACCAGAAGCAAAAGGAATGTTTGAACCGGAGTGTACAATAGGCATTACTGCGTCTGTAAGATCGTTGGCCTCGTGGCCTAATGGATAAGGCGTCTGACTTCGAATCAGAAGATTGCGAGTTCGAGTCTCGTCGGGGTCGTAGTACAACTCTTTTTATACAAAATTGAAAAACGCTACAGTCAGCACAACCGTATTTCCCTCCCTCATCTATCAAAATGACAATGAGCAATGTTTTTTGGATTGAAAATAACATTTCAGTGGACACTGGGCATTCCAAAGTAGAGGATCTATCTACTTGACCATATACAAAAGGACTGTGTTATCTGTTAAAATGACAATGGGCAATGTTTTTCAGATGGAAAATACCATTTCAATAGACACTGAGCATTCAAAAGTAGATTTTTTTATCTTGGTGACCAGAAGCAAAAGGAATGTTTGAACCGGAGTGTACAATAGGCATTACTGCGTCTGTAAGATCGTTGGCCTCGTGGCCTAATGGATAAGGCGTCTGACTTCGAATCAGAAGATTGCGAGTTCGAGTCTCGTCGGGGTCGTAGTACAACTCTTTTTATATAAAATTGAAAAGCGCTACAGTCAGCACAACCGTATTTCCCTCCCTCATCTATTAAAATGACAATGAGCAATGTTTTTTGGATTGAAAATAACATTTCAGTGGACACTGGGCATTCCAAAGTAGAGGATCTATCTAATTGACCATATACAAAAGGACTGTGTTATCTGTTAAAATGACAATGGGCAATGTTTTTCAGATGGAAAATACCATTTCAATGGACACTGAGCATTCAAAAGTAGATTTTTTTATCTTGGTGACCAGAAGCAAAAGGAATGTTTGAACCGGAGTGTACAATAGGCATTACTGCGTCTGTAAGATCGTTGGCCTCGTGGCCTAATGGATAAGGCGTCTGACTTCGAATCAGAAGATTGCGAGTTCGAGTCTCGTCGGGGTCGTACTACAACTCTCTTTATACAAAATTGAAAAGCGCTACAGTCAGCACAACCGTATTTCCCTCCCTCATCTATTAAAATGACAATGAGCAATGTTTTTTGGATTGAAAATAACATTTCAGTGGACACTGGGCATTCCAAAGTAGAGGATCTATCTAATTGACCATATACAAAAGGGCTGTGTTATCTGTTAAAATGACAATGGGCAATGTTTTTCAGATGGAAAATACCATTTCAGTGGACACTGAGCATTCAAAAGTAGATTTTTTATCTTGGTGACCAGAAGCAAAAGGAATGTTTGAACCGGAGTGTACAATAGGCATTACTGCGTCTGTAAGATCGTTGGCCTCGTGGCCTAATGGATAAGGCGTCTGACTTCGAATCAGAAGATTGCGAGTTCGAGTCTCGTCGGGGTCGTACTACAACTCTTTTTATACAAAATTGAAAAGTGCTACAGTCAGCACAACCGTATTTCCCTCCCTCATCTATTAAAATGACAATGAGCAATGTTTTTTGGATTGAAAATAACATTTCAGTGGATACTGGGCATTCCAAAGTAGAGGATCTATCTAATTGACCATATACAAAAGGACTGTGTTATCTGTTAAAATGACAATGGGCAATGTTTTTCAGATGGAAAATAGCATTTCAGTGGACACTGAGCATTCAAAAGTAGATTTTTTATCTTGGTGACCAGAAGCAAAAGGAATGTTTGAACCGGAGTGTACAATAGGCATTACTGCGTCTGTAAGATCGTTGGCCTCGTGGCCTAATGGATAAGGCGTCTGACTTCGAATCAGAAGATTGCGAGTTCGAGTCTCGTCGGGGTCGTACTACAACTCTCTTTATACAAAATTGAAAAGCGCTACAGTCAGCACAACCGTATTTCCCTCCCTCATCTATTAAAATGACAATGAGCAATGTTTTTTGGATTGAAAATAACATTTCAGTGGACACTGGGCATTCCAAAGTAGAGGATCTATCTAATTGACCATATACAAAAGGACTGTGTTATCTGTTAAAATGACAATGGGCAATGTTTTTCAGATGGAAAATACCATTTCAATGGACACTGAGCATACAAAAGTAGATTTTTTATCTTGGTGACCAGAAGCAAAAGGAATGTTTGAACCGGAGTGTACAAAAGGCATTACTGCGTCTGTAAGATCGTTGGCCTCGTGGCCTAATGGATAAGGCGTCTGACTTCGAATCAGAAGATTGCGAGTTCGAGTCTCGTCGGGGTCGTACTACAACTCTCTTTATACAAAATTGAAAAGCGCTACAGTCAGCACAACCGTATTTCCCTCCCTCATCTATTAAAATGACAATGAGCAATGTTTTTTGGATTGAAAATAACATTTCAGTGGACACTGGGCATTCCAAAGTAGAGGATCTATCTAATTGACCATATACAAAAGGACTGTGTTATCTGTTAAAATGACAATGGGCAATGTTTTTCAGATGGAAAATACCATTTCAATGGACACTGAGCATTCAAAAGTAGATTTTTTATCTTGGTGACCAGAAGCAAAAGGAATGTTTGAACCGGAGTGTACAATAGGCATTACTGCGTCTGTAAGATCGTTGGCCTCGTGGCCTAATGGATAAGGCGTCTGACTTCGAATCAGAAGATTGCGAGTTCGAGTCTCGTCGGGGTCGTAGTACAACTCTTTTTATACAAAATTGAAAAGCGCTACAGTCAGCACAACCGTTTTTCCCTCCCTCATCTATCAAAATGACAATGAGCAATGTTTTTTGGATTGAAAATAACATTTCAGTGGACACTGGGCATTCCAAAGTAGAGGATCTATCTACTTGACCATATACAAAAGGACTGTGTTATCTGTTAAAATGACAATGGGCAATGTTTTTCAGATGGAAAATACCATTTCAATAGACACTGAGCATTCAAAAGTAGATTTTTTATCTTGGTGACCAGAAGCAAAAGGAATGTTTGAACCGGAGTGTACAATAGGCATTACTGCGTCTGTAAGATCGTTGGCCTCGTGGCCTAATGGATAAGGCGTCTGACTTCGAATCAGAAGATTGCGAGTTCGAGTCTCGTCGGTGTCGTACTACAACTGTTTTTATACAAAATTGAAAAGCGCTACAGTCAGCACAACCGTATTTCCCTCCCTCATGTATTAAAATGACAATGAGGAATGTTTTTTGGATTGAAAATAACATTTCAGTGGACACTGGGCATTCCAAAGTAGAGGATCTATCTAATTGACCATATACAAAAGGACTGTGTTATCTGTTAAAATGACAATGGGCAATGTTTTTCAGATGGAAAATACCATTTCAATAGACACTGAGCATTCAAAAGTAGATTTTTTTATCTTGGTGACCAGAAGCAAAAGGAATGTTTGAACCGGAGTGTACAATAGGCATTACTGCGTCTGTAAGATCGTTGGCCTCGTGGCCTAATGGATAAGGCGTCTGACTTCGAATCAGAAGATTGCGAGTTCGAGTCTCGTCGGGGTCGTACTACAACTCTTTTTATACAAAATTGAAAAGTGCTACAGTCAGCACAACCGTATTACCCTCTCTCATCTATTAAAATGACAATGAGGAATGTTTTTGGATGAAAAGTACCATTTCAATGGACACTGGGCATTCAAAAGTAAGGTATTTATCTTGGTGACCAGAGAAAGAAAGAATGTTTTGATCCTCAGTGTACAATAGGCATTACTGCGTCTGAAAGATTGTTGGCCTCGTGGCCTAATGGATAAGGCGTCTGACTTCGAATCAGAAGATTGCGAGTTCGAGTCTCGTCGTGGTCGTACTACAACTCTTTTTATACAAAATTGAAAAGCGCTACAGTCAGCACAACCTTATTTCCCTCCCTCATCTATTAAAATGACAATGAGCAATGTTTTTTGGATTGAAAATAACATTTCAGTGGACACTGGGCATTCCAAAGTAGAGGATCTATCTAATGGACCATATACAAAAGGACTGTGTTATCTGTTAAAATGACAATGGGCAATGTTTTTCAGATGGAAAATAGCATTTCAGTGGACACTGAGCATTCAAAAGTAGATTTTTTATCTTGGTGACCAGAAGCAAAAGGAATGTTTGAACCGGAGTGTACAATAGGCATTACTGCGTCTGTAAGATCGTTGGCCTCGTGGCCTAATGGATAAGGCGTCTGACTTCGAATCAGAAGATTGCGAGTTCGAGTCTCGTCGGGGTCGTACTACAACTCTTTTTATACAAAATTGAAAAGCGCTACAGTCAGCACAACCGTATTTCCCTCCCTCATCTATTAAAATGACAATGAGCAATGTTTTTTGGATTGAAAATAACATTTCAGTGGACACTGGGCATTCCAAAGTAGAGGATCTATCTAATTGACCATATACAAAAGGACTGTGTTATCTGTTAAAATGACAATGGGCAATGTTTTTCAGATGGAAAATACCATTTCAATGGACACTGAGCATTCAAAAGTAGATTTTTTATCTTGGTGACCAGAAGCAAAAGGAATGTTTGAACCGGAGTGTACAATAGGCATTACTGCGTCTGTAAGATCGTTGGCCTCGTGGCCTAATGGATAAGGCGTCTGACTTCGAATCAGAAGATTGCGAGTTCGAGTCTCGTCGGGGTCTTAGTACAACTCTTTTTATACAAAATTGAAAAGCGCTACAGTCAGCACAACCGTATTTCCCTCCCTCATCTATTAAAATGACAATGAGCAATGTTTTTTGGATTGAAAATAACATTTCAGTGGACACTGGGCATTCCAAAGTAGAGGATCTATCTAATTGACCATATACAAAAGGACTGTGTTATCTGTTAAAATGACAATGGGCAATGTTTTTCAGATGGAAAATACCATTTCAATGGACACTGAGCATTCAAAAGTAGATTTTTTATCTTGGTGACCAGAAGCAAAAGGAATGTTTGAACCGGAGTGTACAAAAGGCATTACTGCGTCTGTAAGATCGTTGGCCTCGTGGCCTAATGGATAAGGCGTCTGACTTCGAATCAGAAGATTGCGAGTTCGAGTCTCGTCTGGGTCGTAGTACAACTCTTTTTATACAAAATTGAAAGTGCTACAGTCAGCACAACCGTATTTCCCTCCCTCATCTATTAAAATGACAATGAGCAATGTTTTTTGGATTGAAAATAACATTTCAGTGGATACTGAGCACTCCAAAGTAGAGGATCTATCTAATTGACCATATACAAAAGGACTGTGTTATCTGTTAAAATGACAATGGGCAATGTTTTTCAGATGGAAAATACCATTTCAATGGACACTGAGCATACAAAAGTAGATTTTTTATCTTGGTGACCAGAAGCAAAAGGAATGTTTGAATCGGAGTGTACAAAAGGCATTACTGCGTCTGTAAGATCGTTGGCCTCGTGGCCTAATGGATAAGGCGTCTGACTTCGAATCAGAAGATTGCGAGTTCGAGTCTCGTCGGGGTCGTACTACAACTCTCTTTATACAAAATTGAAAAGCGCTACAGTCAGCACAACCGTATTTCCCTCCCTCATCTATTAAAATGACAATGAGCAATGTTTTTTGGATTGAAAATAACATTTCAGTGGACACTGGGCATTCCAAAGTAGAGGATCTATCTAATTGACCATATACAAAAGGACTGTGTTATCTGTTAAAATGACAATGGGCAATGTTTTTCAGATGGAAAATACCATTTCAATGGACACTGAGCATTCAAAAGTAGATTTTTTATCTTGGTGACCAGAAGCAAAAGGAATGTTTGAACCGGAGTGTACAATAGGCATTACTGCGTCTGTAAGATCGTTGGCCTCGTGGCCTAATGGATAAGGCGTCTGACTTCGAATCAGAAGATTGCGAGTTCGAGTCTCGTCGGGGTCGTAGTACAACTCTTTTTATACAAAATTGAAAAGCGCTACAGTCAGCACAACCGTTTTTCCCTCCCTCATCTATCAAAATGACAATGAGCAATGTTTTTTGGATTGAAAATAACATTTCAGTGGACACTGGGCATTCCAAAGTAGAGGATCTATCTACTTGACCATATACAAAAGGACTGTGTTATCTGTTAAAATGACAATGGGCAATGTTTTTCAGATGGAAAATACCATTTCAATAGACACTGAGCATTCAAAAGTAGATTTTTTATCTTGGTGACCAGAAGCAAAAGGAATGTTTGAACCGGAGTGTACAATAGGCATTACTGCGTCTGTAAGATCGTTGGCCTCGTGGCCTAATGGATAAGGCGTCTGACTTCGAATCAGAAGATTGCGAGTTCGAGTCTCGTCGGTGTCGTACTACAACTGTTTTTATACAAAATTGAAAAGCGCTACAGTCAGCACAACCGTATTTCCCTCCCTCATGTATTAAAATGACAATGAGGAATGTTTTTTGGATTGAAAATAACATTTCAGTGGACACTGGGCATTCCAAAGTAGAGGATCTATCTAATTGACCATATACAAAAGGACTGTGTTATCTGTTAAAATGACAATGGGCAATGTTTTTCAGATGGAAAATACCATTTCAATAGACACTGAGCATTCAAAAGTAGATTTTTTTATCTTGGTGACCAGAAGCAAAAGGAATGTTTGAACCGGAGTGTACAATAGGCATTACTGCGTCTGTAAGATCGTTGGCCTCGTGGCCTAATGGATAAGGCGTCTGACTTCGAATCAGAAGATTGCGAGTTCGAGTCTCGTCGGGGTCGTAGTACAACTCTTTTTATATAAAATTGAAAAGCGCTACAGTCAGCACAACCTTATTTCCCTCTCTCATCTATTAAAATGACAATGAGGAATGTTTTTGGATGAAAAGTACCATTTCAATGGACACTGGGCATTCAAAAGTAAGGTATTTATCTTGGTGACCAGAGAAAGAAAGAATGTTTTGATCCTCAGTGTACAATAGGCATTACTGCGTCTGAAAGATTGTTGGCCTCGTGGCCTAATGGATAAGGCGTCTGACTTCGAATCAGAAGATTGCGAGTTCGAGTCTCGTCGTGGTCGTACTACAACTGTTTTTATACAAAATTGAAAAGCGCTACAGTCAGCACAACCTTATTTCCCTCCCTCATCTATTAAAATGACAATGAGCAATGTTTTTTGGATTGAAAATAACATTTCAGTGGACACTGGGCATTCCAAAGTAGAGGATCTATCTAATGGACCATATACAAAAGGACTGTGTTATCTGTTAAAATGACAATGGGCAATGTTTTTCAGATGGAAAATAGCATTTCAGTGGACACTGAGCATTCAAAAGTAGATTTTTTATCTTGGTGACCAGAAGCAAAAGGAATGTTTGAACCGGAGTGTACAATAGGCATTACTGCGTCTGTAAGATCGTTGGCCTCGTGGCCTAATGGATAAGGCGTCTGACTTCGAATCAGAAGATTGCGAGTTCGAGTCTCGTCGGGGTCGTACTACAACTCTTTTTATACAAAATTGAAAAGCGCTACAGTCAGCACAACCGTATTTCCCTCCCTCATCTATTAAAATGACAATGAGCAATGTTTTTTGGATTGAAAATAACATTTCAGTGGACACTGGGCATTCCAAAGTAGAGGATCTATCTAATTGACCATATACAAAAGGACTGTGTTATCTGTTAAAATGACAATGGGCAATGTTTTTCAGATGGAAAATACCATTTCAATGGACACTGAGCATTCAAAAGTAGATTTTTTATCTTGGTGACCAGAAGCAAAAGGAATGTTTGAACCGGAGTGTACAATAGGCATTACTGCGTCTGTAAGATCGTTGGCCTCGTGGCCTAATGGATAAGGCGTCTGACTTCGAATCAGAAGATTGCGAGTTCGAGTCTCGTCGGGGTCTTAGTACAACTCTTTTTATACAAAATTGAAAAGCGCTACAGTCAGCACAACCGTATTTCCCTCCCTCATCTATTAAAATGACAATGAGCAATGTTTTTTGGATTGAAAATAACATTTCAGTGGACACTGGGCATTCCAAAGTAGAGGATCTATCTAATTGACCATATACAAAAGGACTGTGTTATCTGTTAAAATGACAATGGGCAATGTTTTTCAGATGGAAAATACCATTTCAATGGACACTGAGCATTCAAAAGTAGATTTTTTATCTTGGTGACCAGAAGCAAAAGGAATGTTTGAACCGGAGTGTACAAAAGGCATTACTGCGTCTGTAAGATCGTTGGCCTCGTGGCCTAATGGATAAGGCGTCTGACTTCGAATCAGAAGATTGCGAGTTCGAGTCTCGTCTGGGTCGTAGTACAACTCTTTTTATACAAAATTGAAAAGTGCTACAGTCAGCACAACCGTATTTCCCTCCCTCATCTATTAAAATGACAATGAGCAATGTTTTTTGGATTGAAAATAACATTTCAGTGGATACTGAGCACTCCAAAGTAGAGGATCTATCTAATTGACCATATACAAAAGGACTGTGTTTTCTGTTAAAATGACAATGGGCAATGTTTTTCAGATGGAAAATAGCATTTCAGTGGACACTGAGCATTCAAAAGTAGATTTTTTATCTTGGTGACCAGAAGCAAAAGGAATGTTTGAACCGGAGTGTACAATAGGCATTACTGCGTCTGTAAGATCGTTGGCCTCGTGGCCTAATGGATAAGGCGTCTGACTTCGAATCAGAAGATTGCGAGTTCGAGTCTCGTCGGGGTCGTACTACAACTCTCTTTATACAAAATTGAAAAGCGCTACAGTCAGCACAACCGTATTTCCCTCCCTCATCTATTAAAATGACAATGAGCAATGTTTTTTGGATTGAAAATAACATTTCAGTGGACACTGGGCATTCCAAAGTAGAGGATCTATCTAATTGACCATATACAAAAGGACTGTGTTATCTGTTAAAATGACAATGGGCAATGTTTTTCAGATGGAAAATACCATTTCAATGGACACTGAGCATTCAAAAGTAGATTTTTTATCTTGGTGACCAGAAGCAAAAGGAATGTTTGAACCGGAGTGTACAATAGGCATTACTGCGTCTGTAAGATCGTTGGCCTCGTGGCCTAATGGATAAGGCGTCTGACTTCGAATCAGAAGATTGCGAGTTCGAGTCTCGTCGGGGTCGTAGTACAACTCTTTTTATACAAAATTGAAAAGCGCTACAGTCAGCACAACCGTTTTTCCCTCCCTCATCTATCAAAATGACAATGAGCAATGTTTTTTGGATTGAAAATAACATTTCAGTGGACACTGGGCATTCCAAAGTAGAGGATCTATCTAATTGACCATATACAAAAGGACTGTGTTATCTGTTAAAATGACAATGGGCAATGTTTTTCAGATGGAAAATACCATTTCAATGGACACTGAGCATTCAAAAGTAGATTTTTTATCTTGGTGACCAGAAGCAAAAGGAATGTTTGAATCGGAGTGTACAAAAGGCATTACTGCGTCTGTAAGATCGTTGGCCTCGTGGCCTAATGGATAAGGCGTCTGACTTCGAATCAGAAGATTGCGAGTTCGAGTCTCGTCGGGGTCGTACTACAACTCTCTTTATACAAAATTGAAAAGCGCTACAGTCAGCACAATCGTATTTCCCTCCCTCATCTATTAAAATGACAATGAGCAATGTTTTTTGGATTGAAAATAACATTTCAGTGGACACTGGGCATTCCAAAGTAGAGGATCTATCTAATTGACCATATACAAAAGGACTGTGTTATCTGTTAAAATGACAATGGGCAATGTTTTTCAGATGGAAAATAGCATTTCAATGGACACTGAGCATTCAAAAGTAGATTTTTTATCTTGGTGACCAGAAGCAAAAGGAATGTTTGAACCGGAGTGTACAATAGGCATTACTGCGTCTGTAAGATCCTTGGCCTCGTGGCCTAATGGATAAGGCGTCTGACTTCGAATCAGAAGATTGCGAGTTCGAGTCTCGTCGGGGTCGTACTACAACTCTTTTTATACAAAATTGAAAAGCGCTACAGTCAGCACAACCGTATTTCCCTCCCTCATCTATCAAAATGACAATGAGCAATGTTTTTTGGATTGAAAATAACATTTCAGTGGACACTGGGCATTCCAAAGTAGAGGATCTATCTACTTGACCATATACAAAAGGACTGTGTTATCTGTTAAAATGACAATGGGCAATGTTTTTCAGATGGAAAATACCATTTCAATGGACACTGAGCATTCAAAAGTAGATTTTTTATCTTGGTGACCAGAAGCAAAAGGAATGTTTGAACCGGAGTGTACAAAAGGCATTACTGCGTCTGTAAGATCGTTGGCCTCGTGGCCTAATGGATAAGACGTCTGACTTCGAATCGGAAGATTGCGAGTTCGAGTCTCGTCGGGGTCGTACTACAACTCTTTTTATACAAAATTGAAAAGCGCTACAGTCAGCACAACCGTATTTCCCTCCCTCATCTATTAAAATGACAATGAGCAATGTTTTTTGGATTGAAAATAACATTTCAGTGGATACTGGGCATTCCAAAGTAGAGGATCTATCTAATTGACCATATACAAAAGGACTGTGTTATCTGTTAAAATGACAATGGGCAATGTTTTTCAGATGGAAAAAAGCATTTCAGTGGACACTGAGCATTCAAAAGTAGATTTTTTATCTTGGTGACCAGAAGCAAAAGGAATGTTTGAACCGGAGTGTACAATAGGCATTACTGCGTCTGTAAGATCGTTGGCCTCGTGGCCTAATGGATAAGGCGTCTGACTTCGAATCAGAAGATTGCGAGTTCGAGTCTCGTCGGGGTCGTACTACAACTCTCTTTATACAAAATTGAAAAGCGCTACAGTCAGCACAACCGTATTTCCCTCCCTCATCTATTAAAATGACAATGAGCAATGTTTTTTGGATTGAAAATAACATTTCAGTGGACACTGGGCATTCCAAAGTAGAGGATCTATCTAATTGACCATATACAAAAGGACTGTGTTATCTGTTAAAATGACAATGGGCAATGTTTTTCAGATGGAAAATACCATTTCAATGGACACTGAGCATTCAAAAGTAGATTTTTTATCTTGGTGACCAGAAGCAAAAGGAATGTTTGAACCGGAGTGTACAAAAGGCATTACTGCGTCTGTAAGATCCTTGGCCTCGTGGCCTAATGGATAAGGCGTCTGACTTCGAATCAGAAGATTGCGAGTTCGAGTCTCGTCGGGGTCGTACTACAACTCTTTTTATACAACATTGAAAAGTGCTTAAGTCAGCACAACCGTATTTCCCTCCCTCATCTATTAAAATGACAATGAGCAATGTTTTTTGGATTGAAAATAACATTTCAGTGGATACTGGGCATTCCAAAGTAGAGGATCTATCTAATTGACCATATACAAAAGGACTGTGTTATCTGTTAAAATGACAATGGGCAATGTTTTTCAGATGGAAAATAGCATTTCAGTGGACACTGAGCATTCAAAAGAAGATTTTTTATCTTGGTGACCAGAAGCAAAAGGAATGTTTGAACCGGAGTGTACAATAGGCATTACTGCGTCTGTAAGATCGTTGGCCTCGTGGCCTAATGGATAAGGCGTCTGACTTCGAATCAGAAGATTGCGAGTTCGAGTCTCGTCGGGGTCGTACTACAACTCTCTTTATACAAAATTGAAAAGCGCTACAGTCAGCACAACCGTATTTCCCTCCCTCATCTATCAAAATGACAATGAGCAATGTTTTTTGGATTGAAAATACCATTTCAATGGACACTGGGCATTCCAAAGTAGAGGATCTATCTAATTGACCATATACAAAAGGACTGTGTTATCTGTTAAAATGACAATGGGCAATGTTTTTCAGATGGAAAAAAGCATTTCAGTGGACACTGAGCATTCAAAAGTAGATTTTTTATCTTGGTGACCAGAAGCAAAAGGAATGTTTGAACCGGAGTGTACAATAGGCATTACTGCGTCTGTAAGATCGTTGGCCTCGTGGCCTAATGGATAAGGCGTCTGACTTCGAATCAGAAGATTGCGAGTTCGAGTCTCGTCGGGGTCGTACTACAACTCTCTTTATACAAAATTGAAAAGCGCTACAGTCAGCACAACCGTATTTCCTTCCCTCATCTATCAAAATGACAATGAGCAATGTTTTTTGGATTGAAAATAACATTTCAGTGGACACTGGGCATTCCAAAGTAGAGGATCTATCTAATGGACCATATACAAAAGGACTGTGTTATCTGTTAAAATGACAATGGGCAATGTTTTTCAGATGGAAAATACCATTTCAATGGACACTGAGCATTCAAAAGTAGATTTTTTATCTTGGTGACCAGAAGCAAAAGGAATGTTTGAACCGGAGTGTACAATAGGCATTACTGCGTCTGTAAGATCGTTGGCCTCGTGGCCTAATGGATAAGGCGTCTGACTTCGAATCAGAAGAGTGCGAGTTCGAGTCTCGTCGGGGTCGTACTACAACTCTCTTTATACAAAATTGAAAAGCGCTACAGTCAGCACAACCGTATTTCCTTCCCTCATCTATCAAAATGACAATGAGCAATGTTTTTTGGATTGAAAATAACATTTCAGTGGACACTGGGCATTCCAAAGTAGAGGATCTATCTAATGGACCATATACAAAAGGACTGTGTTATCTGTTAAAATGACAATGGGCAATGTTTTTCAGATGGAAAATACCATTTCAATGGACACTGAGCATTCAAAAGAAGATTTTTTATCTTGGTGACCAGAAGCAAAAGGAATGTTTGAACCGGAGTGTACAATAGGCATTACTGCGTCTGTAAGATCGTTGGCCTCGTGGCCTAATGGATAAGGCGTCTGACTTCGAATCAGAAGATTGCGAGTTCGAGTCTCGTCGGGGTCGTACTACAACTCTCTTTATACAAAATTGAAAAGCGCTACAGTCAGCACAACCGTATTTCCCTCCCTCATCTATCAAAATGACAATGAGCAATGTTTTTTGGATTGAAAATACCATTTCAATGGACACTGGGCATTCCAAAGTAGAGGATCTATCTAATTGACCATATACAAAAGGACTGTGTTATCTGTTAAAATGACAATGGGCAATGTTTTTCAGATGGAAAAAAGCATTTCAGTGGACACTGAGCATTCAAAAGTAGATTTTTTATCTTGGTGACCAGAAGCAAAAGGAATGTTTGAACCGGAGTGTACAATAGGCATTACTGCGTCTGTAAGATCGTTGGCCTCGTGGCCTAATGGATAAGGCGTCTGACTTCGAATCAGAAGATTGCGAGTTCGAGTCTGGTCGGGGTCGTACTACAACGCTCTTTATACAAAATTGAAAAGCGCTACAGTCAGCACAACCGTATTTCCTTCCCTCATCTATCAAAATGACAATGAGCAATGTTTTTTGGATTGAAAATAACATTTCAGTGGACACTGGGCATTCCAAAGTAGAGGATCTATCTAATGGACCATATACAAAAGGACTGTGTTATCTGTTAAAATGACAATGGGCAATGTTTTTCAGATGGAAAATACCATTTCAATGGACACTGAGCATTCAAAAGTAGATTTTTTATCTTGGTGACCAGAAGCAAAAGGAATGTTTGAACCGGAGTGTACAATAGGCATTACTGCGTCTGTAAGATCGTTGGCCTCGTGGCCTAATGGATAAGGCGTCTGACTTCGAATCAGAAGATTGCGAGTTCGAGTCTCGTCGGTGTCGTAGTACAACTGTTTTTATACAAAATTGAAAAGCGCTACAGTCAGCACAACCGTATTTCCCTCTCTCATCTATTAAAATGACAATGAGGAATGTTTTTGGATGAAAAATACCATTTCAATGGACACTGGGCATTCAAAAGTAAGGTACTTATCTTGGTGACCAGAGAAAGAAAGAATGTTTTGATCCTCAGTGTACAATAGGCATTACTGCGTCTGAAAGATCGTTGGCCTCGTGGCCTAATGGATAAGGCGTCTGACTTCGAATCAGAAGATTGCGAGTTCGAGTCTCCTCGTGGTCGTACTACAACTGTTTTTATACAAAATTGAAAAGCGCTACAGTCAGCACAACCTTATTTCCCTCCCTCATCTATTAAAATGACAATGAGCAATGTTTTTTGGATTGAAAATAACATTTCAGTGGACACTGGGCATTCCAAAGTAGAGGATCTATCTAATGGACCATATACAAAAGGACTGTGTTATCTGTTAAAATGACAATGGGCAATGTTTCTCAGATGGAAAATAGCATTTCAGTGGACACTGAGCATTCAAAAGTAGATTTTTTATCTTGGTGACCAGAAGCAAAAGGAATGTTTGAACCGGAGTGTACAATAGGCATTACTGCGTCTGTAAGATCGTTGGCCTCGTGGCCTAATGGATAAGGCGTCTGACTTCGAATCAGAAGATTGCGAGTTCGAGTCTCGTCGGTGTCGTAGTACAACTGTTTTTATACAAAATTGAAAAGCGCTACAGTCAGCACAACCGTATTTCCCTCTCTCATCTATTAAAATGACAATGAGGAATGTTTTTGGATGAAAAATACCATTTCAATGGACACTGGGCATTCAAAAGTAAGGTATTTATCTTGGTGACCAGAGAAAGAAAGAATGTTTTGATCCTCAGTGTACAATAGGCATTACTGCGTCTGAAAGATCGTTGGCCTCGTGGCCTAATGGATAAGGCGTCTGACTTCGAATCAGAAGATTGCGAGTTCGAGTCTCGTCGTGGTCGTACTACAACTGTTTTTATACAAAATTGAAAAGCGCTACAGTCAGCACAACCTTATTTCCCTCCCTCATCTATTAAAATGACAATGAGCAATGTTTTTTGGATTGAAAATAACATTTCAGTGGACACTGGGCATTCCAAAGTAGAGGATCTATCTAATGGACCATACACAAAAGGACTGTGTTATCTGTTAAAATGACAATGGGCAATGTTTCTCAGATGGAAAATAGCATTTCAGTGGACACTGAGCATTCAAAAGTAGATTTTTTATCTTGGTGACCAGAAGCAAAAGGAATGTTTGAACCGGAGTGTACAATAGGCATTACTGCGTCTGTAAGATCGTTGGCCTCGTGGCCTAATGGATAAGGCGTCTGACTTCGAATCAGAAGATTGCGAGTTCGAGTCTCGTCGGTGTCGTACTACAACTCTTTTTATACAAAATTGAAAAGCGCTACAGTCAGCACAACCGTATTTCCCTCCCTCATCTATTAAAATGACAATGAGCAATGTTTTTTGGATGGAAAATAACATTTCAGTGGACACTGGGCATTCCAAAGTAGAGGATCTATCTAATTGACCATATACAAAAGGACTGTGTTATCTGTTAAAATGACAATGGGCAATGTTTTTTAGATGGAAAATACCATTTCAATGGACACTGAGCATTCAAAAGTAGATTTTTTATCTCGGTGACCAGAAGCAAAAGGAATGTTTGAACCGGAGTGTACAATAGGCATTACTGCGTCTGTAAGATCGTTGGCCTCGTGGCCTAATGGATAAGGCGTCTGACTTCGAATCAGAAGATTGCGAGTTCGAGTCTCGTCGGGGTCGTACTACAACTCTCTTTATACAAAATTGAAAAGCGCTACAGTCAGCACAACCGTATTTCCCTCCCTCATCTATTAAAATGACAATGAGCAATGTTTTTTGGATTGAAAATAACATTTCAGTGGACACTGGGCATTCCAAAGTAGAGGATCTATCTAATTGACCATATACAAAAGGACTGTGTTATCTGTTAAAATGACAATGGGCAATGTTTTTCAGATGGAAAATACCATTTCAATGGACACTGAGCATTCAAAAGTAGATTTTTTATCTTGGTGACCAGAAGCAAAAGGAACGTTTGAACCGGAGTGTACAAAAGGCATTACTGCGTCTGTAAGATCCTTGGCCTCGTGGCCTAATGGATAAGGCGTCTGACTTCGAATCAGAAGATTGCGAGTTCGAGTCTCGTCGGGGTCGTACTACAACTCTTTTTATACAACATTGAAAAGTGCTTAAGTCAGCACAACCGTATTTCCCTCCCTCATCTATTAAAATGACAATGAGCAATGTTTTTTGGATTGAAAATAACATTTCAGTGGATACTGGGCATTCCAAAGTAGAGGATCTATCTAATTGACCATATACAAAAGGACTGTGTTATCTGTTAAAATGACAATGGGCAATGTTTTTCAGATGGAAAATAGCATTTCAGTGGACACTGAGCATTCAAAAGTAGATTTTTTATCTTGGTGACCAGAAGCAAAAGGAATGTTTGAACCGGAGTGTACAATAGGCATTACTGCGTCTGTAAGATCGTTGGCCTCGTGGCCTAATGGATAAGGCGTCTGACTTCGAATCAGAAGATTGCGAGTTCGAGTCTCGTCGGGGTCGTACTACAACTCTTTTTATACAAAATTGAAAAGCGCTACAGTCAGCACAACCGTATTTCCCTCCCTCATCTATTAAAATGACAATGAGCAATGTTTTTTGGATGGAAAATAACATTTCAGTGGACACTGGGCATTCCAAAGTAGAGGATCTATCTAATTGACCATATACAAAAGGACTGTGTTATCTGTTAAAATGACAATGGGCAATGTTTTTTAGATGGAAAATACCATTTCAATGGACACTGAGCATTCAAAAGTAGATTTTTTATCTCGGTGACCAGAAGCAAAAGGAATGTTTGAACCGGAGTGTACAATAGGCATTACTGCGTCTGTAAGATCGTTGGCCTCGTGGCCTAATGGATAAGGCGTCTGACTTCGAATCAGAAGATTGCGAGTTCGAGTCTCGTCGGGGTCGTACTACAACTCTCTTTATACAAAATTGAAAAGCGCTACAGTCAGCACAACCGTATTTCCCTCCCTCATCTATTAAAATGACAATGAGCAATGTTTTTTGGATTGAAAATAACATTTCAGTGGACACTGGGCATTCCAAAGTAGAGGATCTATCTAATTGACCATATACAAAAGGACTGTGTTATCTGTTAAAATGACAATGGGCAATGTTTTTCAGATGGAAAATACCATTTCAATGGACACTGAGCATTCAAAAGTAGATTTTTTATCTTGGTGACCAGAAGCAAAAGGAATGTTTGAACCGGAGTGTACAAAAGGCATTACTGCGTCTGTAAGATCCTTGGCCTCGTGGCCTAATGGATAAGGCGTCTGACTTCGAATCAGAAGATTGCGAGTTCGAGTCTCGTCGGGGTCGTACTACAACTCTCTTTATACAACATTGAAAAGTGCTTAAGTCAGCACAACCGTATTTCCCTCCCTCATCTATTAAAATGACAATGAGCAATGTTTTTTGGATTGAAAATAACATTTCAGTGGACACTGGGCATTCCAAAGTAGAGGATCTATCTAATTGACCATATACAAAAGGACTGTGTTATCTGTTAAAATGACAATGGGCAATGTTTTTCAGATGGAAAATACCATTTCAGTGGACACTGAGCATTCAAAAGTAGATTTTTTATCTTGGTGACCAGAAGCAAAAGGAATGTTTGAACCGGAGTGTACAATAGGCATTACTGCGTCTGTAAGATCGTTGGCCTCGTGGCCTAATGGATAAGGCGTCTGACTTCGAATCAGAAGATTGCGAGTTCGAGTCTCGTCGGGGTCGTACTACAACTCTCTTTATACAAAATTGAAAAGCGCTACAGTCAGCACAACCGTATTTCCCTCCCTCATCTATCAAAATGACAATGAGCAATGTTTTTTGGATTGAAAATAACATTTCAGTGGACACTGGGCATTCCAAAGTAGAGGATCTATCTAATTGACCATATACAAAAGGACTGTGTTATCTGTTAAAATGACAATGGGCAATGTTTTTCAGATGGAAAAAAGCATTTCAGTGGACACTGAGCATTCAAAAGTAGATTTTTTATCTTGGTGACCAGAAGCAAAAGGAATTTTTGAACCGGAGTGTACAATAGGCATTACTGCGTCTGTAAGATCGTTGGCCTCGTGGCCTAATGGATAAGGCGTCTGACTTCGAATCAGAAGATTGCGAGTTCGAGTCTCGTCGGGGTCGTACTACAACTCTCTTTATACAAAATTGAAAAGCGCTACAGTCAGCACAACCGTATTTCCCTCCCTCATCTATCAAAATGACAATGAGCAATGTTTTTTGGATTGAAAATAACATTTCAGTGGACACTGGGCATTCCAAAGTAGAGGATCTATCTAATGGACCATATACAAAAGGACTGTGTTATCTGTTAAAATGACAATGGGCAATGTTTTTCAGATGGAAAATACCATTTCAATGGACACTGAGCATTCAAAAGTAGATTTTTTATCTTGGTGACCAGAAGCAAAAGGAATGTTTGAACCGGAGTGTACAATAGGCATTACTGCGTCTGTAAGATCGTTGGCCTCGTGGCCTAATGGATAAGGCGTCTGACTTCGAATCAGAAGATTGCGAGTTCGAGTCTCGTCGGTGTCGTAGTACAACTGTTTTTATACAAAATTGAAAAGCGCTACAGTCAGCACAACCGTATTTCCCTCTCTCATCTATTAAAATGACAATGAGGAATGTTTTTGGATGAAAAATACCATTTCAATGGACACTGGGCATTCAAAAGTAAGGTATTTATCTTGGTGACCAGAGAAAGAAAGAATGTTTTGATCCTCAGTGTACAATAGGCATTACTGCGTCTGAAAGATCGTTGGCCTCGTGGCCTAATGGATAAGGCGTCTGACTTCGAATCAGAAGATTGCGAGTTCGAGTCTCGTCGTGGTCGTACTACAACTGTTTTTATACAAAATTGAAAAGCGCTACAGTCAGCACAACCTTATTTCCCTCCCTCATGTATTAAAATGACAATGAGCAATGTTTTTTGGATTGAAAATAACATTTCAGTGGACACTGGGCATTCCAAAGTAGAGGATCTATCTAATGGACCATATACAAAAGGACTGTGTTATCTGTTAAAATGACAATGGGCAATGTTTCTCAGATGGAAAATAGCATTTCAGTGGACACTGAGCATTCAAAAGTAGATTTTTTATCTTGGTGACCAGAAGCAAAAGGAATGTTTGAACCGGAGTGTACAATAGGCATTACTGCGTCTGTAAGATCGTTGGCCTCGTGCCCTAATGGATAAGGCGTCTGACTTCGAATCAGAAGATTGCGAGTTCGAGTCTCGTCGGTGTCGTAGTACAACTGTTTTTATACAAAATTGAAAAGCGCTACAGTCAGCACAACCGTATTTCCCTCTCTCATCTATTAAAATGACAATGAGGAATGTTTTTGGATGAAAAATACCATTTCAATGGACACTGGGCATTCAAAAGTAAGGTATTTATCTTGGTGACCAGAGAAAGAAAGAATGTTTTGATCCTCAGTGTACAATAGGCATTACTGCGTCTGAAAGATCGTTGGCCTCGTGGCCTAATGGATAAGGCGTCTGACTTCGAATCAGAAGATTGCGAGTTCGAGTCTCGTCGTGGTCGTACTACAACTGTTTTTATACAAAATTGAAAAGCGCTACAGTCAGCACAACCGTATTTCCCTCCCTCATCTATTAAAATGACAATGAGCAATGTTTTTTGGATTGAAAATAACATTTCAGTGGACACTGGGCATTCCAAAGTAGAGGATCTATCTAATGGACCATACACAAAAGGACTGTGTTATCTGTTAAAATGACAATGGGCAATGTTTCTCAGATGGAAAATAGCATTTCAGTGGACACTGAGCATTCAAAAGTAGATTTTTTATCTTGGTGACCAGAAGCAAAAGGAATGTTTGAACCGGAGTGTACAATAGGCATTACTGCGTCTGTAAGATCGTTGGCCTCGTGGCCTAATGGATAAGGCGTCTGACTTCGAATCAGAAGATTGCGAGTTCGAGTCTCGTCGGGGTCGTACTACAACTCTTTTTATACAAAATTGAAAAGCGCT
Organism: Haliotis asinina; assembly: GCF_037392515.1. Lineage (NCBI taxonomy): Eukaryota > Metazoa > Mollusca > Gastropoda > Lepetellida > Haliotidae > Haliotis > Haliotis asinina. The sequence goes on from NC_090282.1 coordinate 83,191,123, forward strand.
ACAGTCAGCACAACCGTATTTCCCTCCCTCATCTATTAAAATGACAATGAGCAATGTTTTTTGGATGGAAAATAACATTTCAGTGGACACTGGGCATTCCAAAGTAGAGGATCTATCTCATGGACCATATACAAAAGGACTGTGTTATCTGTTAAAATGACAATGGGCAATGTTTTTCAGATGGAAAATAGCATTTCAATGGACACTGAGCATTCAAAAGTAGATTTTTTATCTCGGTGACCAGAAGCAAAAGGAATGTTTCAACCGGAGTGTACAATAGGCATTACTGCGTCTGTAAGATCGTTGGCCTCGTGGCCTAATGGATAAGGCGTCTGACTTCGAATCAGAAGATTGCGAGTTCGAGTCTCGTCGGGGTCGTAGTACAACTGTTTTTATACAAAATTGAAAAGCGCTACAGTCAGCACAACCGTATTTCCCTCTCTCATCTATTAAAATGACAATGAGGAATGTTTTTGGATGAAAAATACCATTTCAATGGACACTGGGCATTCAAAAGTAAGGTATTTATCTTGGTGACCAGAGAAAGAAAGAATGTTTTGATCCTCAGTGTACAATAGGCATTACTGCGTCTGAAAGATCGTTGGCCTCGTGGCCTAATGGATAAGGCGTCTGACTTCGAATCAGAAGATTGCGAGTTCGAGTCTCGTCGTGGTCGTACTACAACTCTTTTTATACAAAATTGAAAAGCGCTACAGTCAGCACAACCTTATTTCCCTCCCTCATCTATTAAAATGACAATGAGCAATGTTTTTTGGATGGAAAATAACATTTCAGTGGACACTGGACATTCCAAAGTAGAGGATCTATCTAATGGACCATATACAAAAGGACTGTGTTATCTGTTAAAATGACAATGGGCAATCTTTTTCAGATGGAAAATACCATTTCAATGGACACTGAGCATTCAAAAGTAGATTTTTTATCTTGGTGACCAGAAGCAAAAGGAATGTTTGAACCAGAGTGTACAATAGGCATTACTGCGTCTGTAAGATCGTTGGCCTCGTGGCCTAATGGATAAGGCGTCTGACTTCGAATCAGAAGATTGCGAGTTCGAGTCTCGTCGGGGTCGTACTACAACTCTTTTTATACAAAATTGAAAAGTGCTACAGTCAGCACAACCGTATTTCCCTCCCTCATCTATTAAAATGACAATGAGCAATGTTTTTTGGATTGAAAATAACATTTCAGTGGACACTGGGCATTCCAAAGTAGAGGATCTATCTAATGGACCATATACAAAAGGACTGTGTTATCTGTTAAAATGACAATGGGCAATGTTTTTCAGATGGAAAATAGCATTTCAATGGACACTGAGCATTCAAAAGTAGATTTTTTATCTTGGTGACCAGAAGCAAAAGGAATGTTTGAACCGGAGTGTACAATAGGCATTACTGCGTCTGTAAGATCGTTGGCCTCGTGGCCTAATGGATAAGGCGTCTGACTTCGAATCAGAAGATTGCGAGTTCGAGTCTCGTCGGGGTCGTAGTACAACTCTTTTTATACAAAATTGAAAAGCGCTACAGTCAGCACAACCGTATTTCCCTCTCTCATCTATTAAAATGACAATGAGGAATGTTTTTGGATGAAAAATACCATTTCAATGGACACTGGGCATTTAAAAGTAAGGTATTTATCTTGGTGACCAGAGAAAGAAAGAATGTCTTGATCCTCAGTGTACAATAGGCATTACTGCGTCTGAAAGATCGTTGGCCTCGTGGCCTAATGGATAAGGCGTCTGACTTCGAATCAGAAGATTGCGAGTTCGAGTCTCGTCGGGGTCGTAGTACAACTCTTTTGATACAAAATTGAAAAGCGCTACAGTCAGCACAACCTTATTTCCCTCCCTCATCTATTAAAATGACAATGAGCAATGTTTTTTGGATTGAAAATAACATTTCAGTGGATACTGGACATGCCAAAGTAGAGGATCTATCTAATGGACCATATACAAAAGGACTGTGTTATCTGTTAAAATGACAATGGGCAATCTTTTTCAGATGGAAAATACCATTTCAATGGACACTGAGCATTCAAAAGTAGATTTTTTATCTTGGTGACCAGAAGCAAAAGGAATGTTTGAACCGGAGTGTACAATAGGCATTACTGCGTCTGTAAGATCGTTGGCCTCGTGGCCTAATGGATAAGGCGTCTGACTTCGAATCAGAAGATTGCGAGTTCGAGTCTCGTCGGGGTCGTACTACAACTCTTTTTATACAAAATTGAAAAGTGCTACAGTCAGCACAACCGTATTTCCCTCCCTCATCTATTAAAATGACAATGAGCAATGTTTTTTGGATTGAAAATAACATTTCAGTGGACACTGGGCATTCCAAAGTAGAGGATCTATCTAATTGACCATATACAAAAGGACTGTGTTATCTGTTAAAATGACAATGGACAATGTTTTTCAGATGGAAAATAGCATTTCAATGGACACTGAGCATTCAAAAGTAGATTTTTTATCTTGGTGACCAGAAGCAAAAGGAATGTTTGAACCGGAGTGTACAATAGGCATTACTGCGTCTGTAAGATCGTTGGCCTCGTGGCCTAATGGATAAGGCGTCTGACTTCGAATCGGAAGATTGCGAGTTCGAGTCTCGTCGGGGTCGTAGTACAACTCTTTTTATACAAAATTGAAAAGCTGTACAGTCAGCACAACCGTATTTCCCTCTCTCATCTATTAAAATGACAATGAGGAATGTTTTTGGATGAAAAATACCATTTCAATGGACACTGGCCATTCAAAAGTAAGGTATTTATCTTGGTGACCAGAGAAAGAAAGAATGTCTTGATCCTCAGTGTACAATAGGCATTACTGCGTCTGAAAGATCGTTGGCCTCGTGGCCTAATGGATAAGGCGTCTGACTTCGAATCAGAAGATTGCGAGTTCGAGTCTCGTCGTGGTCGTACTACAACTCTTTTTATACAAAATTGAAAAGCGCTACAGTCAGCACAACCTTATTTCCCTCCCTCATCTATTAAAATGACAATGAGCAATGTTTTTTGGATGGAAAATAACATTTCAGTGGACACTGGACATTCCAAAGTAGAGGATCTATCTAATGGACCATATACAAAAGGACTGTGTTATCTGTTAAAATGACAATGGGGAATCTTTTTCAGATGGAAAATACCATTTCAATGGACACTGAGCATTCAAAAGTAGATTTTTTATCTTGGTGACCAGAAGCAAAAGGAATGTTTGAACCGGAGTGTACAATAGGCATTACTGCGTCTGTAAGATCGTTGGCCTCGTGGCCTAATGGATAAGGCGTCTGACTTCGAATCAGAAGATTGCGAGTTCGAGTCTCGTCGGGGTCGTACTACAACTCTTTTTATACAAAATTGAAAAGTGCTACAGTCAGCACAACCGTATTTCCCTCCCTCATCTATTAAAATGACAATGAGCAATGTTTTTTGGATTGAAAATAACATTTCAGTGGACACTGGGCATTCCAAAGTAGAGCATCTATCTAATTGACCATATACAAAAGGACTGTGTTATCTGTTAAAATGACAATGGGCAATGTTTTTCAGATGGAAAATACCATTTCAATGGACACTGAGCATTCAAAAGTAGATTTTTTATCTTGGTGACCAGAAGCAAAAGGAATGTTTGAACCGGAGTGTACAATAGGCATTACTGCGTCTGTAAGATCGTTGGCCTCGTGGCCTAATGGATAAGGCGTCTGACTTCGAATCAGAAGATTGCGAGTTCGAGTCTCGTCGGGGTCGTAGTACAACTCTTTTTATACAAAATTGAAAAGCTGTACAGTCAGCACAACCGTATTTCCCTCTCTCATCTATTAAAATGACAATGAGGAATGTTTTTGGATGAAAAATACCATTTCAATGGACACTGGGCATTCAAAAGTAAGGTATTTATCTTGGTGACCAGAGAAAGAAAGAATGTCTTGATCCTCAGTGTACAATAGGCATTACTGCGTCTGAAAGATCGTTGGCCTCGTGGCCTAATGGATAAGGCGTCTGACTTCGAATCAGAAGATTGCGAGTTCGAGTCTCGTCGTGGTCGTACTACAACTGTTTTTATACAAAATTGAAAAGCGCTACAGTCAGCACAACCTTATTTCCCTCCCTCATGTATTAAAATGACAATGAGCAATGTTTTTTGGATTGAAAATAACATTTCAGTGGACACTGGGCATTCCAAAGTAGAGGATCTATCTAATGGACCATATACAAAAGGACTGTGTTATCTGTTAAAATGACAATGGGCAATCTTTTTCAGATGGAAAATACCATTTCAATGGACACTGAGCATTCAAAAGTAGATTTTTTATCTTGGTGACCAGAAGCAAAAGGAATGTTTGAACCGGAGTGTACAATAGGCATTACTGCGTCTGTAAGATCGTTGGCCTCGTGGCCTAATGGATAAGGCGTCTGACTTCGAATCAGAAGATTGCGAGTTCGAGTCTCGTCGGGGTCGTACTACAACTCTTTTTATACAAAATTGAAAAGCGCTACAGTCAGCACAACCGTATTTCCCTCCCTCATCTATTAAAATGACAATGAGCAATGTTTTTTGGATTGAAAATAACATTTCAGTGGACACTGGGCATTCCAAAGTAGAGGATCTATCTCATGGACCATATACAAAAGGACTGTGTTATCTGTTAAAATGACAATGGGCAATGTTTTTCAGATGGAAAATACCATTTCAATGGACACTGAGCATTCAAAAGTAGATTTTTTATCTTGGTGACCAGAAGCAAAAGGAATGTTTGAACCGGAGTGTACAATAGGCATTACTGCGTCTGAAAGATCGTTGGCCTCGTGGCCTAATGGATAAGGCGTCTGACTTCGAATCAGAAGATTGCGAGTTCGAGTCTCGTCGGGGTTGTACTACAACTCTTTTTATACAAACTTGAAAAGCGCTACAGTCAGCACAACCTTATTTCCCTCCCTCATCTATTAAAATGACAATGAGCAATGTTTTTTGGATTGAAAATAACATTTCAGTGGACACTGGGCATTCCAAAGTAGAGGATCTATCTCATGGACCATATACAAAAGGACTGTGTTATCTGTTAAAATGACAATGGGCAATGTTTTTCAGATGGAAAATACCATTTCAATGGACACTGAGCATTCAAAAGTAGATTTTTTATCTTGGTGACCAGAAGCAAAAGGAATGTTTGAACCGGAGTGTACAATAGGCATTACTGCGTCTGTAAGATCGTTGGCCTCGTGGCCTAATGGATAAGGCGTCTGACTTCGAATTAGAAGATTGCGAGTTCGAGTCTCGTCGGGGTCGTACTACAACTCTTTTTATACAAAATTGAAAAGCGCTACAGTCAGCACAACCGTATTTCCCTCCCTCATCTATTAAAATGACAATGAGCAATGTTTTTTGGATTGAAAATAACATTTCAGTGGATACTGGGCATTCCAAAGTAGAGGATCTATCTAATTGACCATATACAAAAGGACTGTGTTATCTGTTAAAATGACAATGGGCAATGTTTTTCAGATGGAAAATACCATTTCAATGGACACTGAGCATTCAAAAGTAGATTTTTTATCTTGGTGACCAGAAGCAAAAGGAATGTTTGAATCGGAGTGTACAAAAGGCATTACTGCGTCTGTAAGATCGTTGGCCTCGTGGCCTAATGGATAAGGCGTCTGACTTCGAATCAGAAGATTGCGAGTTCGAGTCTCGTCGGTGTCGTAGTACAACTGTTTTTATACAAAATTGAAAAGCGCTACAGTCAGCACAACCGTATTTCACTCTCTCATCTATTAAAATGACAATGAGGAATGTTTTTGGATGAAAAATACCATTTCAATGGACACTGGGCATTCAAAAGCAAGGTATTTATCTTGGTGACCAGAGAAAGAAAGAATGTTTTGATCCTCAGTGTACAATAGGCATTACTGCGTCTGAAAGATCGTTGGCCTCGTGGCCTAATGGATAAGGCGTCTGACTTCGAATCAGAAGATTGCGAGTTCGAGTCTCGTCGTGGTCGTACTACAACTGTTTTTATACAAAATTGAAAAGCGCTACAGTCAGCACAACCTTATTTCCCTCCCTCATCTATTAAAATGACAATGAGCAATGTTTTTTGGATTGAAAATAACATTTCAGTGGACACTGGGCATTCCAAAGTAGAGGATCTATCTAATGGACCATATACAAAAGGACTGTGTTATCTGTTAAAATGACAATGGGCAATGTTTCTCAGATGGAAAATAGCATTTCAGTGGACACTGAGCATTCAAAAGTAGATTTTTTATCTTGGTGACCAGAAGCAAAAGGAATGTTTGAACCGGAGTGTACAATAGGCATTACTGCGTCTGTAAGATCGTTGGCCTCGTGGCCTAATGGATAAGGCGTCTGACTTCGAATCAGAAGATTGCGAGTTCGAGTCTCGTCGGTGTCGTACTACAACTCTTTTTATACAAAATTGAAAAGTGCTACAGTCAGCACAACCGTATTTCCCTCCCTCATCTATTAAAATGACAATGAGCAATGTTTTTTGGATTGAAAATAACATTTCAGTGGACACTGGGCATTCCAAAGTAGAGGATCTATCTAATGGACCATATACAAAAGGACTGTGTTATCTGTTAAAATGACAATGGGCAATGTTTTTCAGATGGAAAATACCATTTCAATGGACACTGAGCATTCAAAAGTAGATTTTTTATCTTGGTGACCAGAAGCAAAAGGAATGTTTGAACCAGAGTGTACAATAGGCATTACTGCGTCTGTAAGATCGTTGGCCTCGTGGCCTAATGGATAAGGCGTCTGACTTCGAATCAGAAGATTGCGAGTTCGAGTCTCGTCGGGGTCGTACTACAACTCTTTTTATACAAAATTGAAAAGTGCTACAGTCAGCACAACCGTATTTCCCTCCCTCATCTATTAAAATGACAATGAGGAATGTTTTTTGGATTGAAAATAACATTTCAGTGGATACTGGGCATTCCAAAGTAGAGGATCTATCTAATTGACCATATACAAAAGGACTGTGTTATCTGTTAAAATGACAATGGGCAATGTTTTTCAGATGGAAAATAGCATTTCAATGGACACTGAGCATTCAAAAGTAGATTTTTTATCTTGGTGACCAGAAGCAAAAGGAATGTTTGAACCGGAGTGTACAATAGGCATTACTGCGTCTGTAAGATCGTTGGCCTCGTGGCCTAATGGATAAGGCGTCTGACTTCGAATCGGAAGATTGCGAGTTCGAGTCTCGTCGGGGTCGTAGTACAACTCTTTTTATACAAAATTGAAAAGCTGTACAGTCAGCACAACCGTATTTCCCTCTCTCATCTATTAAAATGACAATGAGGAATGTTTTTGGATGAAAAATACCATTTCAATGGACACTGGCCATTCAAAAGTAAGGTATTTATCTTGGTGACCAGAGAAAGAAAGAATGTCTTGATCCTCAGTGTACAATAGGCATTACTGCGTCTGAAAGATCGTTGGCCTCGTGGCCTAATGGATAAGGCGTCTGACTTCGAATCAGAAGATTGCGAGTTCGAGTCTCGTCGTGGTCGTACTACAACTCTTTTTATACAAAATTGAAAAGCGCTACAGTCAGCACAACCTTATTTCCCTCCCTCATCTATTAAAATGACAATGAGCAATGTTTTTTGGATGGAAAATAACATTTCAGTGGACACTGGACATTCCAAAGTAGAGGATCTATCTAATGGACCATATACAAAAGGACTGTGTTATCTGTTAAAATGACAATGGGGAATCTTTTTCAGATGGAAAATAGCATTTCAATGGACACTGAGCATTCAAAAGTAGATTTTTTATCTTGGTGACCAGAAGTAAAAGCAATGTTTGAACCGGAGTGTACAATAGGCATTACTGCGTCTGTAAGATCGTTGGCCTCGTGGCCTAATGGATAAGGCGTCTGACTTCGAATCAGAAGATTGCGAGTTCGAGTCTCGTCGGGGTCGTACTACAACTCTTTTTATACAAAATTGAAAAGTGCTACAGTCAGCACAACCGTATTTCCCTCCCTCATCTATTAAAATGACAATGAGCAATGTTTTTTGGATTGAAAATAACATTTCAGTGGACACTGGGCATTCCAAAGTAGAGCATCTATCTAATTGACCATATACAAAAGGACTGTGTTATCTGTTAAAATGACAATGGGCAATGTTTTTCAGATGGAAAATAGCATTTCAATGGACACTGAGCATTCAAAAGTAGATTTTTTATCTTGGTGACCAGAAGCAAAAGGAATGTTTGAACCGGAGTGTACAATAGGCATTACTGCGTCTGTAAGATCGTTGGCCTCGTGGCCTAATGGATAAGGCGTCTGACTTCGAATCAGAAGATTGCGAGTTCGAGTCTCGTCGGGGTCGTAGTACAACTCTTTTTATACAAAATTGAAAAGCTGCACAGTCAGCACAGCCGTATTTCCCTCTCTCATCTATTAAAATGACAATGAGGAATGTTTTTGGATGAAAAATACCATTTCAATGGACACTGGGCATTCAAAAGTAAGGTATTTATCTTGGTGACCAGAGAAAGAAAGAATGTCTTGATCCTCAGTGTACAATAGGCATTACTGCGTCTGAAAGATCGTTGGCCTCGTGGCCTAATGGATAAGGCGTCTGACTTCGAATCAGAAGATTGCGAGTTCGAGTCTCGTCGTGGTCGTACTACAACTCTTTTTATACAAAATTGAAAAGCGCTACAGTCAGCACAACCTTATTTCCCTCCCTCATCTATTAAAATGACAATGAGCAATGTTTTTTGGATTGAAAATAACATTTCAGTGGACACTGGGCATTCCAAAGTAGAGGATCTATCTAATGGACCATATACAAAAGGACTGTGTTATCTGTTAAAATGACAATGGGCAATCTTTTTCAGATGGAAAATACCATTTCAATGGACACTGAGCATTCAAAAGTAGATTTTTTATCTTGGTGACCAGAAGCAAAAGGAATGTTTGAACCGGAGTGTACAATAGGCATTACTGCGTCTGTAAGATCGTTGGCCTCGTGGCCTAATGGATAAGGCGTCTGACTTCGAATCAGAAGATTGCGAGTTCGAGTCTCGTCGGGGTCGTAGTACAACTCTTTTTATACAAAATTGAAAAGCGCTACAGTCAGCACAACCGTATTTCCCTCTCTCATCTATTAAAATGACAATGAGGAATGTTTTTGGATGAAAAATACCATTTCAATGGACACTGGGCATTTAAAAGTAAGGTATTTATCTTGGTGACCAGAGAAAGAAAGAATGTCTTGATCCTCAATGTACAATAGGCATTACTGCGTCTGAAAGATCGTTGGCCTCGTGGCCTAATGGATAAGGCGTCTGATTTCGAATCAGAAGATTGCGAGTTCGAGTCTCGTCGGGGTCGTAGTACAACTCTTTTGATACAAAATTGAAAAGCGCTACAGTCAGCACAACCTTATTTCCCTCCCTCATCTATTAAAATGACAATGAGCAATGTTTTTTGGATTGAAAATAACATTTCAGTGGACACTGGACATTCCAAAGTAGAGGATCTATCTAATGGACCATATACAAAAGGACTGTGTTATCTGTTAAAATGACAATGGGCAATCTTTTTCAGATGGAAAATAGCATTTCAATGGACACTGAGCATTCAAAAGTAGATTTTTTATCTTGGTGACCAGAAGCAAAAGGAATGTTTGAACCGGAGTGTACAATAGGCATTACTGCGTCTGTAAGATCGTTGGCCTCGTGGCCTAATGGATAAGGCGTCTGACTTCGAATCAGAAGATTGCGAGTTCGAGTCTCGTCGGGGTCGTACTACAACTCTTTTTATACAAAATTGAAAAGTGCTACAGTCAGCACAACCGTATTTCCCTCCCTCATCTATTAAAATGACAATGAGCAATGTTTTTTGGATTGAAAATAACATTTCAGTGGACACTGGGCATTCCAAAGTAGAGGATCTATCTAATGGACCATATACAAAAGGACTGTGTTATCTGTTAAAATGACAATGGGCAATGTTTTTCAGATGGAAAATACCATTTCAATGGACACTGAGCATTCAAAAGTAGATTTTTTATCTTGGTGACCAGAAGCAAAAGGAATGTTTGAACCAGAGTGTACAATAGGCATTACTGCGTCTGTAAGATCGTTGGCCTCGTGGCCTAATGGATAAGGCGTCTGACTTCGAATCAGAAGATTGCGAGTTCGAGTCTCGTCGGGGTCGTACTACAACTCTTTTTATACAAAATTGAAAAGTGCTACAGTCAGCACAACCGTATTTCCCTCCCTCATCTATTAAAATGACAATGAGGAATGTTTTTTGGATTGAAAATAACATTTCAGTGGATACTGGGCATTCCAAAGTAGAGGATCTATCTAATTGACCATATACAAAAGGACTGTGTTATCTGTTAAAATGACAATGGGCAATGTTTTTCAGATGGAAAATAGCATTTCAATGGACACTGAGCATTCAAAAGTAGATTTTTTATCTTGGTGACCAGAAGCAAAAGGAATGTTTGAACCGGAGTGTACAATAGGCATTACTGCGTCTGTAAGATCGTTGGCCTCGTGGCCTAATGGATAAGGCGTCTGACTTCGAATCGGAAGATTGCGAGTTCGAGTCTCGTCGGGGTCGTAGTACAACTCTTTTTATACAAAATTGAAAAGCTGTACAGTCAGCACAACCGTATTTCCCTCTCTCATCTATTAAAATGACAATGAGGAATGTTTTTGGATGAAAAATACCATTTCAATGGACACTGGCCATTCAAAAGTAAGGTATTTATCTTGGTGACCAGAGAAAGAAAGAATGTCTTGATCCTCAGTGTACAATAGGCATTACTGCGTCTGAAAGATCGTTGGCCTCGTGGCCTAATGGATAAGGCGTCTGACTTCGAATCAGAAGATTGCGAGTTCGAGTCTCGTCGTGGTCGTACTACAACTCTTTTTATACAAAATTGAAAAGCGCTACAGTCAGCACAACCTTATTTCCCTCCCTCATCTATTAAAATGACAATGAGCAATGTTTTTTGGATGGAAAATAACATTTCAGTGGACACTGGACATTCCAAAGTAGAGGATCTATCTAATGGACCATATACAAAAGGACTGTGTTATCTGTTAAAATGACAATGGGGAATCTTTTTCAGATGGAAAATAGCATTTCAATGGACACTGAGCATTCAAAAGTAGATTTTTTATCTTGGTGACCAGAAGTAAAAGCAATGTTTGAACCGGAGTGTACAATAGGCATTACTGCGTCTGTAAGATCGTTGGCCTCGTGGCCTAATGGATAAGGCGTCTGACTTCGAATCAGAAGATTGCGAGTTCGAGTCTCGTCGGGGTCGTACTACAACTCTTTTTATACAAAATTGAAAAGTGCTACAGTCAGCACAACCGTATTTCCCTCCCTCATCTATTAAAATGACAATGAGCAATGTTTTTTGGATTGAAAATAACATTTCAGTGGACACTGGGCATTCCAAAGTAGAGCATCTATCTAATTGACCATATACAAAAGGACTGTGTTATCTGTTAAAATGACAATGGGCAATGTTTTTCAGATGGAAAATAGCATTTCAATGGACACTGAGCATTCAAAAGTAGATTTTTTATCTTGGTGACCAGAAGCAAAAGGAATGTTTGAACCGGAGTGTACAATAGGCATTACTGCGTCTGTAAGATCGTTGGCCTCGTGGCCTAATGGATAAGGCGTCTGACTTCGAATCAGAAGATTGCGAGTTCGAGTCTCGTCGGGGTCGTAGTACAACTCTTTTTATACAAAATTGAAAAGCTGCACAGTCAGCACAGCCGTATTTCCCTCTCTCATCTATTAAAATGACAATGAGGAATGTTTTTGGATGAAAAATACCATTTCAATGGACACTGGGCATTCAAAAGTAAGGTATTTATCTTGGTGACCAGAGAAAGAAAGAATGTCTTGATCCTCAGTGTACAATAGGCATTACTGCGTCTGAAAGATCGTTGGCCTCGTGGCCTAATGGATAAGGCGTCTGACTTCGAATCAGAAGATTGCGAGTTCGAGTCTCGTCGTGGTCGTACTACAACTCTTTTTATACAAAATTGAAAAGCGCTACAGTCAGCACAACCTTATTTCCCTCCCTCATCTATTAAAATGACAATGAGCAATGTTTTTTGGATTGAAAATAACATTTCAGTGGACACTGGGCATTCCAAAGTAGAGGATCTATCTAATGGACCATATACAAAAGGACTGTGTTATCTGTTAAAATGACAATGGGCAATCTTTTTCAGATGGAAAATACCATTTCAATGGACACTGAGCATTCAAAAGTAGATTTTTTATCTTGGTGACCAGAAGCAAAAGGAATGTTTGAACCGGAGTGTACAATAGGCATTACTGCGTCTGTAAGATCGTTGGCCTCGTGGCCTAATGGATAAGGCGTCTGACTTCGAATCAGAAGATTGCGAGTTCGAGTCTCGTCGGGGTCGTAGTACAACTCTTTTTATACAAAATTGAAAAGCGCTACAGTCAGCACAACCGTATTTCCCTCTCTCATCTATTAAAATGACAATGAGGAATGTTTTTGGATGAAAAATACCATTTCAATGGACACTGGGCATTTAAAAGTAAGGTATTTATCTTGGTGACCAGAGAAAGAAAGAATGTCTTGATCCTCAATGTACAATAGGCATTACTGCGTCTGAAAGATCGTTGGCCTCGTGGCCTAATGGATAAGGCGTCTGATTTCGAATCAGAAGATTGCGAGTTCGAGTCTCGTCGGGGTCGTAGTACAACTCTTTTGATACAAAATTGAAAAGCGCTACAGTCAGCACAACCTTATTTCCCTCCCTCATCTATTAAAATGACAATGAGCAATGTTTTTTGGATTGAAAATAACATTTCAGTGGACACTGGACATTCCAAAGTAGAGGATCTATCTAATGGACCATATACAAAAGGACTGTGTTATCTGTTAAAATGACAATGGGCAATCTTTTTCAGATGGAAAATAGCATTTCAATGGACACTGAGCATTCAAAAGTAGATTTTTTATCTTGGTGACCAGAAGCAAAAGGAATGTTTGAACCGGAGTGTACAATAGGCATTACTGCGTCTGTAAGATCGTTGGCCTCGTGGCCTAATGGATAAGGCGTCTGACTTCGAATCAGAAGATTGCGAGTTCGAGTCTCGTCGGGGTCGTACTACAACTCTTTTTATACAAAATTGAAAAGTGCTACAGTCAGCACAACCGTATTTCCCTCCCTCATCTATTAAAATGACAATGAGGAATGTTTTTTGGATTGAAAATAACATTTCAGTGGATACTGGGCATTCCAAAGTAGAGGATCTATCTAATTGACCATATACAAAAGGACTGTGTTATCTGTTAAAATGACAATGGGCAATGTTTTTCAGATGGAAAATAGCATTTCAATGGACACTGAGCATTCAAAAGTAGATTTTTTATCTTGGTGACCAGAAGCAAAAGGAATGTTTGAACCGGAGTGTACAATAGGCATTACTGCGTCTGTAAGATCGTTGGCCTCGTGGCCTAATGGATAAGGCGTCTGACTTCGAATCGGAAGATTGCGAGTTCGAGTCTCGTCGGGGTCGTAGTACAACTCTTTTTATACAAAATTGAAAAGCTGTACAGTCAGCACAACCGTATTTCCCTCTCTCATCTATTAAAATGACAATGAGGAATGTTTTTGGATGAAAAATACCATTTCAATGGACACTGGCCATTCAAAAGTAAGGTATTTATCTTGGTGACCAGAGAAAGAAAGAATGTCTTGATCCTCAGTGTACAATAGGCATTACTGCGTCTGAAAGATCGTTGGCCTCGTGGCCTAATGGATAAGGCGTCTGACTTCGAATCAGAAGATTGCGAGTTCGAGTCTCGTCGTGGTCGTACTACAACTCTTTTTATACAAAATTGAAAAGCGCTACAGTCAGCACAACCTTATTTCCCTCCCTCATCTATTAAAATGACAATGAGCAATGTTTTTTGGATGGAAAATAACATTTCAGTGGACACTGGACATTCCAAAGTAGAGGATCTATCTAATGGACCATATACAAAAGGACTGTGTTATCTGTTAAAATGACAATGGGGAATCTTTTTCAGATGGAAAATAGCATTTCAATGGACACTGAGCATTCAAAAGTAGATTTTTTATCTTGGTGACCAGAAGTAAAAGCAATGTTTGAACCGGAGTGTACAATAGGCATTACTGCGTCTGTAAGATCGTTGGCCTCGTGGCCTAATGGATAAGGCGTCTGACTTCGAATCAGAAGATTGCGAGTTCGAGTCTCGTCGGGGTCGTACTACAACTCTTTTTATACAAAATTGAAAAGTGCTACAGTCAGCACAACCGTATTTCCCTCCCTCATCTATTAAAATGACAATGAGCAATGTTTTTTGGATTGAAAATAACATTTCAGTGGACACTGGGCATTCCAAAGTAGAGCATCTATCTAATTGACCATATACAAAAGGACTGTGTTATCTGTTAAAATGACAATGGGCAATGTTTTTCAGATGGAAAATAGCATTTCAATGGACACTGAGCATTCAAAAGTAGATTTTTTATCTTGGTGACCAGAAGCAAAAGGAATGTTTGAACCGGAGTGTACAATAGGCATTACTGCGTCTGTAAGATCGTTGGCCTCGTGGCCTAATGGATAAGGCGTCTGACTTCGAATCAGAAGATTGCGAGTTCGAGTCTCGTCGGGGTCGTAGTACAACTCTTTTTATACAAAATTGAAAAGCTGCACAGTCAGCACAGCCGTATTTCCCTCTCTCATCTATTAAAATGACAATGAGGAATGTTTTTGGATGAAAAATACCATTTCAATGGACACTGGGCATTCAAAAGTAAGGTATTTATCTTGGTGACCAGAGAAAGAAAGAATGTCTTGATCCTCAGTGTACAATAGGCATTACTGCGTCTGAAAGATCGTTGGCCTCGTGGCCTAATGGATAAGGCGTCTGACTTCGAATCAGAAGATTGCGAGTTCGAGTCTCGTCGTGGTCGTACTACAACTCTTTTTATACAAAATTGAAAAGCGCTACAGTCAGCACAACCTTATTTCCCTCCCTCATCTATTAAAATGACAATGAGCAATGTTTTTTGGATTGAAAATAACATTTCAGTGGACACTGGGCATTCCAAAGTAGAGGATCTATCTAATGGACCATATACAAAAGGACTGTGTTATCTGTTAAAATGACAATGGGCAATCTTTTTCAGATGGAAAATACCATTTCAATGGACACTGAGCATTCAAAAGTAGATTTTTTATCTTGGTGACCAGAAGCAAAAGGAATGTTTGAACCGGAGTGTACAATAGGCATTACTGCGTCTGTAAGATCGTTGGCCTCGTGGCCTAATGGATAAGGCGTCTGACTTCGAATCAGAAGATTGCGAGTTCGAGTCTCGTCGGGGTCGTAGTACAACTCTTTTTATACAAAATTGAAAAGCGCTACAGTCAGCACAACCGTATTTCCCTCTCTCATCTATTAAAATGACAATGAGGAATGTTTTTGGATGAAAAATACCATTTCAATGGACACTGGGCATTTAAAAGTAAGGTATTTATCTTGGTGACCAGAGAAAGAAAGAATGTCTTGATCCTCAATGTACAATAGGCATTACTGCGTCTGAAAGATCGTTGGCCTCGTGGCCTAATGGATAAGGCGTCTGATTTCGAATCAGAAGATTGCGAGTTCGAGTCTCGTCGGGGTCGTAGTACAACTCTTTTGATACAAAATTGAAAAGCGCTACAGTCAGCACAACCTTATTTCCCTCCCTCATCTATTAAAATGACAATGAGCAATGTTTTTTGGATTGAAAATAACATTTCAGTGGACACTGGACATTCCAAAGTAGAGGATCTATCTAATGGACCATATACAAAAGGACTGTGTTATCTGTTAAAATGACAATGGGCAATCTTTTTCAGATGGAAAATAGCATTTCAATGGACACTGAGCATTCAAAAGTAGATTTTTTATCTTGGTGACCAGAAGCAAAAGGAATGTTTGAACCGGAGTGTACAATAGGCATTACTGCGTCTGTAAGATCGTTGGCCTCGTGGCCTAATGGATAAGGCGTCTGACTTCGAATCAGAAGATTGCGAGTTCGAGTCTCGTCGGGGTCGTACTACAACTCTTTTTATACAAAATTGAAAAGTGCTACAGTCAGCACAACCGTATTTCCCTCCCTCATCTATTAAAATGACAATGAGCAATGTTTTTTGGATTGAAAATAACATTTCAGTGGACACTGGGCATTCCAAAGTAGAGCATCTATCTAATTGACCATATACAAAAGGACTGTGTTATCTGTTAAAATGACAATGGGCAATGTTTTTCAGATGGAAAATAGCATTTCAATGGACACTGAGCATTCAAAAGTAGATTTTTTATCTTGGTGACCAGAAGCAAAAGGAATGTTTGAACCGGAGTGTACAATAGGCATTACTGCGTCTGTAAGATCGTTGGCCTCGTGGCCTAATGGATAAGGCGTCTGACTTCGAATCAGAAGATTGCGAGTTCGAGTCTCGTCGGGGTCGTAGTACAACTCTTTTTATACAAAATTGAAAAGCTGTACAGTCAGCACAACCGTATTTCCCTCTCTCATCTATTAAAATGACAATGAGGAATGTTTTTGGATGAAAAATACCATTTCAATGGACACTGGGCATTCAAAAGTAAGGTATTTATCTTGGTGACCAGAGAAAGAAAGAATGTCTTGATCCTCAGTGTACAATAGGCATTACTGCGTCTGAAAGATCGTTGGCCTCGTGGCCTAATGGATAAGGCGTCTGACTTCGAATCAGCAGATTGCGAGTTCGAGTCTCGTCGTGGTCGTACTACAACTCTTTTTATACAAACTTGAAAAGCGCTACAGTCAGCACAACCTTATTTCCCTCCCTCATCTATTAAAATGACAATGAGCAATGTTTTTTGGATTGAAAATAACATTTCAGTGGACACTGGGCATTCCAAAGTAGAGGATCTATCTAATGGACCATATACAAAAGGACTGTGTTATCTGTTAAAATGACAATGGGCAATCTTTTTCAGATGGAAAATACCATTTCAATGGACACTGAGCATTCAAAAGTAGATTTTTTATCTTGGTGACCAGAAGCAAAAGAATGTTTGAACCGGAGTGTACAATAGGCATTACTGCGTCTGTAAGATCGTTGGCCTCGTGGCCTAATGGATAAGGCGTCTGACTTCGAATCAGAAGATTGCGAGTTCGAGTCTCGTCGTGGTCGTACTACAACTCTTTTTATACAAAATTGAAAAGCGCTACAGTCAGCACAACCTTATTTCCCTCCCTCATCTATTAAAATGACAATGAGCAATGTTTTTTGGATTGAAAATAACATTTCAGTGGACACTGGGCATTCCAAAGTAGAGGATCTATCTAATGGACCATATACAAAAGGACTGTGTTATCTGTTAAAATGACAATGGGCAATCTTTTTCAGATGGAAAATACCATTTCAATGGACACTGAGCATTCAAAAGTAGATTTTTTATCTTGGTGACCAGAAGCAAAAGGAATGTTTGAACCGGAGTGTACAATAGGCATTACTGCGTCTGTAAGATCGTTGGCCTCGTGGCCTAATGGATAAGGCGTCTGACTTCGAATCAGAAGATTGCGAGTTCGAGTCTCGTCGGGGTCGTAGTACAACTCTTTTTATACAAAATTGAAAAGCGCTACAGTCAGCACAACCGTATTTCCCTCTCTCATCTATTAAAATGACAATGAGGAATGTTTTTGGATGAAAAATACCATTTCAATGGACACTGGGCATTTAAAAGTAAGGTATTTATCTTGGTGACCAGAGAAAGAAAGAATGTCTTGATCCTCAATGTACAATAGGCATTACTGCGTCTGAAAGATCGTTGGCCTCGTGGCCTAATGGATAAGGCGTCTGACTTCGAATCAGAAGATTGCGAGTTCGAGTCTCGTCGGGGTCGTAGTACAACTCTTTTGATACAAAATTGAAAAGCGCTACAGTCAGCACAACCTTATTTCCCTCCCTCATCTATTAAAATGACAATGAGCAATGTTTTTTGGATTGAAAATAACATTTCAGTGGACACTGGACATTCCAAAGTAGAGGATCTATCTAATGGACCATATACAAAAGGACTGTGTTATCTGTTAAAATGACAATGGGCAATCTTTTTCAGATGGAAAATAGCATTTCAATGGACACTGAGCATTCAAAAGTAGATTTTTTATCTTGGTGACCAGAAGCAAAAGGAATGTTTGAACCGGAGTGTACAATAGGCATTACTGCGTCTGTAAGATCGTTGGCCTCGTGGCCTAATGGATAAGGCGTCTGACTTCGAATCAGAAGATTGCGAGTTCGAGTCTCGTCGGGGTCGTACTACAACTCTTTTTATACAACATTGAAAAGTGCTTAAGTCAGCACAACCGTATTTCCCTCCCTCATCTATTAAAATGACAATGAGCAATGTTTTTTGGATTGAAAATAACATTTCAGTGGATACTGGGCATTCCAAAGTAGAGGATCTATCTAATTGACCATATACAAAAGGACTGTGTTATCTGTTAAAATGACAATGGGCAATGTTTTTCAGATGGAAAATACCATTTCAATGGACACTGAGCATTCAAAAGTAGATTTTTTATCTTGGTGACCAGAAGCAAAAGGAATGTTTGAACCGGAGTGTACAATAGGCATTACTGCGTCTGTAAGATCGTTGGCCTCGTGGCCTAATGGATAAGGCGTCTGACTTCGAATCGGAAGATTGCGAGTTCGAGTCTCGTCGGGGTCGTAGTACAACTCTTTTTATACAAAATTGAAAAGCTGTACAGTCAGCACAACCGTATTTCCCTCTCTCATCTATTAAAATGACAATGAGGAATGTTTTTGGATGAAAAAAACCATTTCAATGGACACTGGCCATTCAAAAGTAAGGTATTTATCTTGGTGACCAGAGAAAGAAAGAATGTCTTGATCCTCAGTGTACAATAGGCATTACTGCGTCTGAAAGATCGTTGGCCTCGTGGCCTAATGGATAAGGCGTCTGACTTCGAATCAGAAGATTGCGAGTTCGAGTCTCGTCGTGGTCGTACTACAACTCTTTTTATACAAAATTGAAAAGCGCTACAGTCAGCACAACCTTATTTCCCTCCCTCATCTATTAAAATGACAATGAGCAATGTTTTTTGGATGGAAAATAACATTTCAGTGGACACTGGACATTCCAAAGTAGAGGATCTATCTAATGGACAATACACAAAAGGACTGTGTTATCTGTTAAAATGACAATGGGGAATCATTTTCAGATGGAAAATACCATTTCAATGGACACTGAGCATTCAAAAGTAGATTTTTTATCTTGGTGACCAGAAGCAAAAGCAATGTTTGAACCGGAGTGTACAATAGGCATTACTGCGTCTGTAAGATCGTTGGCCTCGTGGCCTAATGGATAAGGCGTCTGACTTCGAATCAGAAGATTGCGAGTTCGAGTCTCGTCGGGGTCGTACTACAACTCTTTTTATACAAAATTGAAAAGTGCTACAGTCAGCACAACCGTATTTCCCTCCCTCATCTATTAAAATGACAATGAGCAATGTTTTTTGGATTGAAAATAACATTTCAGTGGACACTGGGCATTCCAAAGTAGAGCATCTATCTAATTGACCATATACGAAAGGACTGTGTTATCTGTTAAAATGACAATGGGCAATGTTTTTCAGATGGAAAATACCATTTCAATGGACACTGAGCATTCAAAAGTAGATTTTTTATCTTGGTGACCAGAAGCAAAAGGAATGTTTGAACCGGAGTGTACAATAGGCATTGCTGCGTCTGTAAGATCGTTGGCCTCGTGGCCTAATGGATAAGGCGTCTGACTTCGAATCAGAAGATTGCGAGTTCGAGTCTCGTCGGGGTCGTAGTACAACTCTTTTTATACAAAATTGAAAAGCTGTACAGTCAGCACAACCGTATTTCCCTCTCTCATCTATTAAAATGACAATGAGGAATGTTTTTGGATGAAAAATACCATTTCAATGGACACTGGGCATTCAAAAGTAAGGTATTTATCTTGGTGACCAGAGAAAGAAAGAATGTCTTGATCCTCAGTGTACAATAGGCATTACTGCGTCTGAAAGATCGTTGGCCTCGTGGCCTAATGGATAAGGCGTCTGACTTCGAATCAGAAGATTGCGAGTTCGAGTCTCGTCGGGGTCGTACTACAACTCTTTTTATACAAAATTGAAAAGCGCTACAGTCAGCACAACCTTATTTCCCTCCCTCATCTATTAAAATGACAATGAGCAATGTTTTTTGGATTGAAAATAACATTTCAGTGGACACTGGGCATTCCAAAGTAGAGGATCTATCTAATGGACCATATACAAAAGGACTGTGTTATCTGTTAAAATGACAATGGGCAATCTTTTTCAGATGGAAAATGCCATTTCAATGGACACTGAGCATTCAAAAGTAGATTTTTTATCTTGGTGACCAGAAGCAAAAGGAATGTTTGAACCGGAGTGTACAATAGGCATTACTGCGTCTGTAAGATCGTTGGCCTCGTGGCCTAATGGATAAGGCGTCTGACTTCGAATCAGAAGATTGCGAGTTCGAGTCTCGTCGGGGTCGTACTACAACTCTTTTTATACAAAATTGAAAAGTGCTACAGTCAGCACAACCGTATTTCCCTCCCTCATCTATTAAAATGACAATGAGCAATGTTTTTTGGATTGAAAATAACATTTCAGTGGACACTGGGCATTCCAAAGTAGAGGATCTATCTCATGGACCATATACAAAAGGACTGTGTTATCTGTTAAAATGACAATGGGCAATGTTTTTCAGATGGAAAATACCATTTCAATGGACACTGAGCATTCAAAAGTAGATTTTTTATCTTGGTGACCAGAAGCAAAAGGAATGTTTGAACCGGAGTGTACAATAGGCATTACTGCGTCTGTAAGATCGTTGGCCTCGTGGCCTAATGGATAAGGCGTCTGACTTCGAATCAGAAGATTGTGAGTTCGAGTCTCGTCGGGGTTGTACTACAACTCTTTTTATACAAACTTGAAAAGCTGTACAGTCAGCACAACCTTATTTCCCTCCCTCATCTATTAAAATGACAATGAGCAATGCTTTTTGGATTGAAAATAACATTTCAGTGGACACTGGGCATTCCAAAGTAGAGGATCTATCTCATGGACCATATACAAAAGGACTGTGTTATCTGTTAAAATGACAATGGGCAATGTTTTTCAGATGGAAAATACCATTTCAATGGACACTGAGCATTCAAAAGTAGATTTTTTATCTTGGTGACCAGAAGCAAAAGGAATGTTTGAACCGGAGTGTACAATAGGCATTACTGCGTCTGTAAGATCGTTGGCCTCGTGGCCTAATGGATAAGGCGTCTGACTTCGAATCAGAAGATTGCGAGTTCGAGTCTCGTCGGGGTTGTACTACAACTCTTTTTATACAAACTTGAAAAGCGCTACAGTCAGCACAACCTTATTTCCCTCCCTCATCTATTAAAATGACAATGAGCAATGCTTTTTGGATTGAAAATAACATTTCAGTGGACACTGGGCATTCCAAAGTAGAGGATCTATCTCATGGACCATATACAAAAGGACTGTGTTATCTGTTAAAATGACAATGGGCAATGTTTTTCAGATGGAAAATACCATTTCAATGGACACTGAGCATTCAAAAGTAGATTTTTTATCTTGGTGACCAGAAGCAAAAGGAATGTTTGAACCGGAGTGTACAATAGGCATTACTGCGTCTGTAAGATCGTTGGCCTCGTGGCCTAATGGATAAGGCGTCTGACTTCGAATCAGAAGATTGCGAGTTCGAGTCTCGTCGGGGTCGTAGTACAACTCTTTGTATACAAAATTGAAAAGCGCTACAGTCAGCACAACCGTATTTCCCTCCCTCATCTATTAAAATGACAATGAGCAATGTTTTTTGGATTGAAAATAACATTTCAGTGGACACTGGGCATTCCAAAGTAGAGGATCTATCTAATTGACCATATACAAAAGGACTGTGTCATCTGTTAAAATGACAATGGGCAATGTTTTTCAGATGGAAAATACCATTTCAATGGACACTGAGCATTCAAAAGCAGATTTTTTATCTTGGTGACCAGAAGCAAAAGGAATGTTTGAACCGGAGTGTACAATAGGCATTACTGCGTCTGTAAGATCGTTGGCCTCGTGGCCTAATGGATAAGGCGTCTGACTTCGAATCAGAAGATTGCGAGTTCGAGTCTCGTCGGGGTCGTAGTACAACTCTTTTTATACAAAATTGAAAAGTGCTACAGTCAGCACAACCTTATTTCCCTCTCTCATCTATTAAAATGACAATGAGCAATGTTTTTTGGATTGAAAATAACATTTCAGTGGACACTGGGCATTCCAAAGTAGAGGATCTATCTAATTGACCATATACAAAAGGACTGTGTTATCTGTTAAAATGACAATGGACAATGTTTTTCAGATGGAAAATACCATTTCAATGGACACTGAGCATTCAAAAGTAGATTTTTTATCTTGGTGACCAGAAGCAAAAGGAATGTTTGAACCGGAGTGTACAATAGCCATTACTGCGTCTGTAAGTTCGTTGGCCTCGTGGCCTAATGGATAAGGCGTCTGACTTCGAATCAGAAGATTGCGAGTTCGAGTCTCGTCGGGGTCGTACTACAACTCTTTTTATACAAAATTGAAAAGCGCTACAGTCAGCACAACCGTATTTCCCTCCCTCATCTATTAAAATGACAATGAGCAATGTTTTTCGGATTGAAAATAACATTTCAGTGGATACTGGGCATTCCAAAGTAGAGGATCTATCTAATTGACCATATACAAAAGGACTGTGTTATCTGTTAAAATGACAATGGGCAATGTTTTTCAGATGGAAAATACCATTTCAATGGACACTGAGCATTCAAAAGTAGATTTTTTATCTTGGTGACCAGAAGCAAAAGGAATGTTTGAACCGGAGTGTACAATAGGCATTACTGCGTCTGTAAGTTCGTTGGCCTCGTGGCCTAATGGATAAGGCGTCTGACTTCGAATCAGAAGATTGCGAGTTCGAGTCTCGTCGGGGTCGTACTACAACTCTTTGTATACAAAATTGAAAAGCGCTACAGTCAGCACAACCGTATTTCCCTCCCTCATCTATTAAAATGACAATGAGCAATGTTTTTTGGATTGAAAATAACATTTCAGTGGATACTGGGCATTCCAAAGTAGAGGATCTATCTAATTGACCATACACAAAAGGACTGTGTTATCTGTTAAAATGACAATGGGCAATGTTTTTCAGATGGAAAATACCATTTCAATGGACACTGAGCATTCAAAAGTAGATTTTTTATCTTGGTGACCAGAAGCAAAAGGAATGTTTGAACCGGAGTGTACAATAGGCATTACTGCGTCTGTAAGATCGTTGGCCTCGTGGTCTAATGGATAAGGCGTCTGACTTCGAATCAGAAGATTGCGAGTTCGAGTCTCGTCGGGGTCGTACTACAACTCTTTTGATACAAAATTGAAAAGCTGTACAGTCAGCACAACCGTATTTCCCTCCCTCATCTATTAAAATGACAATGAGCAATGTTTTTTGGATTGAAAATAACATTTCAGTGGACACTGGGCATTCCAAAGTAGAGGATCTATCTAATGGACCATATACAAAAGGACTGTGTTATGTGTTAAAATGACAATGGGCAATGTTTTTCAGATGGAAAATAGCATTTCAATGGACACTGAGCATTCAAAAGTAGATTTTTTATCTTGGTGACCAGAAGCAAAAGGAATGTTTGAACCGGAGTGTACAATAGGCATTACTGCGTCTGTAAGATCGTTGGCCTCGTGGCCTAATGGATAAGGCGTCTGACTTCGAATCAGAAGATTGCGAGTTCGAGTCTCGTCGGGGTCGTAGTACAACTCTTTTTATACAAAATTGAAAAGCTGTACAGTCAGCACAACCGTATTTCCCTCTCTCATCTATTAAAATGACAATGAGGAATGTTTTTGGATGAAAAATACCATTTCAATGGACACTGGGCATTCAAAAGTAAGGTATTTATCTTGGTGACCAGAGAAAGAAAGAATGTCTTGATCCTCAGTGTACAATAGGCATTACTGCGTCTGAAAGATCGTTGGCCTCGTGGCCTAATGGATAAGGCGTCTGACTTCGAATCAGAAGATTGCGAGTTCGAGTCTCGTCGTGGTCGTACTACAACTCTTTTTATACAAACTTGAAAAGCGCTACAGTCAGCACAACCTTATTTCCCTCCCTCATCTATTAAAATGACAATGAGCAATGTTTTTTGGATTGAAAATAACATTTCAGTGGACACTGGGCATTCCAAAGTAGAGGATCTATCTAATGGACCATATACAAAAGGACTGTGTTATCTGTTAAAATGACAATGGGCAATCTTTTTCAGATGGAAAATACCATTTCAATGGACACTGAGCATTCAAAAGTAGATTTTTTATCTTGGTGACCAGAAGCAAAAGGAATGTTTGAACCGGAGTGTACAATAGGCATTACTGCGTCTGTAAGATCGTTGGCCTCGTGGCCTAATGGATAAGGCGTCTGACTTCGAATCAGAAGATTGCGAGTTCGAGTCTCGTCGGGGTCGTAGTACAACTCTTTTTATACAAAATTGAAAAGCGCTACAGTCAGCACAACCGTATTTCCCTCTCTCATCTATTAAAATGACAATGAGGAATGTTTTTGGATGAAAAATACCATTTCAATGGACACTGGGCATTTAAAAGTAAGGTATTTATCTTGGTGACCAGAGAAAGAAAGAATGTCTTGATCCTCAATGTACAATAGGCATTACTGCGTCTGAAAGATCGTTGGCCTCGTGGCCTAATGGATAAGGCGTCTGACTTCGAATCAGAAGATTGCGAGTTCGAGTCTCGTCGGGGTCGTAGTACAACTCTTTTGATACAAAATTGAAAAGCGCTACAGTCAGCACAACCTTATTTCCCTCCCTCATCTATTAAAATGACAATGAGCAATGTTTTTTGGATTGAAAATAACATTTCAGTGGACACTGGACATTCCAAAGTAGAGGATCTATCTAATGGACCATATACAAAAGGACTGTGTTATCTGTTAAAATGACAATGGGCAATCTTTTTCAGATGGAAAATAGCATTTCAATGGACACTGAGCATTCAAAAGTAGATTTTTTATCTTGGTGACCAGAAGCAAAAGGAATGTTTGAACCGGAGTGTACAATAGGCATTACTGCGTCTGTAAGATCGTTGGCCTCGTGGCCTAATGGATAAGGCGTCTGACTTCGAATCAGAAGATTGCGAGTTCCAGTCTCGTCGTGGTCGTACTACAACTCTTTTTATACAAAATTGAAAAGCGCTACAGTCAGCACAACCTTATTTCCCTCCCTCATCTATTAAAATGACAATGAGCAATGTTTTTTGGATTGAAAATAACATTTCAGTGGACACTGGGCATTCCAAAGTAGAGGATCTATCTAATGGACCATATACAAAAGGACTGTGTTATCTGTTAAAATGACAATGGGCAATCTTTTTCAGATGGAAAATACCATTTCAATGGACACTGAGCATTCAAAAGTAGATTTTTTATCTTGGTGACCAGAAGCAAAAGGAATGTTTGAACCGGAGTGTACAATAGGCATTACTGCGTCTGTAAGATCGTTGGCCTCGTGGCCTAATGGATAAGGCGTCTGACTTCGAATCAGAAGATTGCGAGTTCGAGTCTCGTCGGGGTCGTAGTACAACTCTTTTTATACAAAATTGAAAAGCGCTACAGTCAGCACAACCGTATTTCCCTCTCTCATCTATTAAAATGACAATGAGGAATGTTTTTGGATGAAAAATACCATTTCAATGGACACTGGGCATTTAAAAGTAAGGTATTTATCTTGGTGACCAGAGAAAGAAAGAATGTCTTGATCCTCAATGTACAATAGGCATTACTGCGTCTGAAAGATCGTTGGCCTCGTGGCCTAATGGATAAGGCGTCTGACTTCGAATCAGAAGATTGCGAGTTCGAGTCTCGTCGGGGTCGTAGTACAACTCTTTTGATACAAAATTGAAAAGCGCTACAGTCAGCACAACCTTATTTCCCTCCCTCATCTATTAAAATGACAATGAGCAATGTTTTTTGGATTGAAAATAACATTTCAGTGGACACTGGGCATTCCAAAGTAGAGGATCTATCTAATGGACCATATACAAAAGGACTGTGTTATCTGTTAAAATGACAATGGGCAATCTTTTTCAGATGGAAAATACCATTTCAATGGACACTGAGCATTCAAAAGTAGATTTTTTATCTTGGTGACCAGAAGCAAAAGGAATGTTTGAACCGGAGTGTACAATAGGCATTACTGCGTCTGTAAGATCGTTGGCCTCGTGGCCTAATGGATAAGGCGTCTGACTTCGAATCAGAAGATTGCGAGTTCGAGTCTCGTCGGGGTCGTAGTACAACTCTTTTTATACAAAATTGAAAAGCGCTACAGTCAGCACAACCGTATTTCCCTCTCTCATCTATTAAAATGACAATGAGGAATGTTTTTGGATGAAAAATACCATTTCAATGGACACTGGGCATTTAAAAGTAAGGTATTTATCTTGGTGACCAGAGAAAGAAAGAATGTCTTGATCCTCAATGTACAATAGGCATTACTGCGTCTGAAAGATCGTTGGCCTCGTGGCCTAATGGATAAGGCGTCTGACTTCGAATCAGAAGATTGCGAGTTCGAGTCTCGTCGGGGTCGTAGTACAACTCTTTTGATACAAAATTGAAAAGCGCTACAGTCAGCACAACCTTATTTCCCTCCCTCATCTATTAAAATGACAATGAGCAATGTTTTTTGGATTGAAAATAACATTTCAGTGGACACTGGACATTCCAAAGTAGAGGATCTATCTAATGGACCATATACAAAAGGACTGTGTTATCTGTTAAAATGACAATGGGCAATCTTTTTCAGATGGAAAATAGCATTTCAATGGACACTGAGCATTCAAAAGTAGATTTTTTATCTTGGTGACCAGAAGCAAAAGGAATGTTTGAACCGGAGTGTACAATAGGCATTACTGCGTCTGTAAGATCGTTGGCCTCGTGGCCTAATGGATAAGGCGTCTGACTTCGAATCAGAAGATTGCGAGTTCCAGTCTCGTCGTGGTCGTACTACAACTCTTTTTATACAAAATTGAAAAGCGCTACAGTCAGCACAACCTTATTTCCCTCCCTCATCTATTAAAATGACAATGAGCAATGTTTTTTGGATTGAAAATAACATTTCAGTGGACACTGGGCATTCCAAAGTAGAGGATCTATCTAATGGACCATATACAAAAGGACTGTGTTATCTGTTAAAATGACAATGGGCAATCTTTTTCAGATGGAAAATACCATTTCAATGGACACTGAGCATTCAAAAGTAGATTTTTTATCTTGGTGACCAGAAGCAAAAGGAATGTTTGAACCGGAGTGTACAATAGGCATTACTGCGTCTGTAAGATCGTTGGCCTCGTGGCCTAATGGATAAGGCGTCTGACTTCGAATCAGAAGATTGCGAGTTCGAGTCTCGTCGGGGTCGTAGTACAACTCTTTTTATACAAAATTGAAAAGCGCTACAGTCAGCACAACCGTATTTCCCTCTCTCATCTATTAAAATGACAATGAGGAATGTTTTTGGATGAAAAATACCATTTCAATGGACACTGGGCATTTAAAAGTAAGGTATTTATCTTGGTGACCAGAGAAAGAAAGAATGTCTTGATCCTCAATGTACAATAGGCATTACTGCGTCTGAAAGATCGTTGGCCTCGTGGCCTAATGGATAAGGCGTCTGACTTCGAATCAGAAGATTGCGAGTTCGAGTCTCGTCGGGGTCGTAGTACAACTCTTTTGATACAAAATTGAAAAGCGCTACAGTCAGCACAACCTTATTTCCCTCCCTCATCTATTAAAATGACAATGAGCAATGTTTTTTGGATTGAAAATAACATTTCAGTGGACACTGGGCATTCCAAAGTAGAGGATCTATCTAATGGACCATATACAAAAGGACTGTGTTATCTGTTAAAATGACAATGGGCAATCTTTTTCAGATGGAAAATACCATTTCAATGGACACTGAGCATTCAAAAGTAGATTTTTTATCTTGGTGACCAGAAGCAAAAGGAATGTTTGAACCGGAGTGTACAATAGGCATTACTGCGTCTGTAAGATCGTTGGCCTCGTGGCCTAATGGATAAGGCGTCTGACTTCGAATCAGAAGATTGCGAGTTCGAGTCTCGTCGGGGTCGTACTACAACTCTTTTTATACAAAATTGAAAACTGCTACAGTCAGCACAACCGTATTTCCCTCCCTCATCTATTAAAATGACAATGAGCAATGTTTTTTGGATTGAAAATAACATTTCAGTGGACACTGGGCATTCCAAAGTAGAGGATCTATCTCATGGACCATATACAAAAGGACTGTGTTATCTGTTAAAATGACAATGGGCAATGTTTTTCAGATGGAAAATACCATTTCAATGGACACTGAGCATTCAAAAGTAGATTTTTTATCTTGGTGACCAGAAGCAAAAGGAATGTTTGAACCGGAGTGTACAATAGGCATTACTGCGTCTGTAAGATCGTTGGCCTCGTGGCCTAATGGATAAGGCGTCTGACTTCGAATCAGAAGATTGCGAGTTCGAGTCTCGTCGGGGTTGTACTACAACTCTTTTTATACAAACTTGAAAAGCGCTACAGTCAGCACAACCTTATTTCCCTCCCTCATCTATTAAAATGACAATGAGCAATGTTTTTTGGATTGAAAATAACATTTCAGTGGACACTGGGCATTCCAAAGTAGAGGATCTATCTCATGGACCATATACAAAAGGACTGTGTTATCTGTTAAAATGACAATGGGCAATGTTTTTCAGATGGAAAATACCATTTCAATGGACACTGAGCATTCAAAAGTAGATTTTTTATCTTGGTGACCAGAAGCAAAAGGAATGTTTGAACCGGAGTGTACAATAGGCATTACTGCGTCTGTAAGATCGTTGGCCTCGTGGCCTAATGGATAAGGCGTCTGACTTCGAATCAGAAGATTGCGAGTTCGAGTCTCGTCGGGGTCGTAGTACAACTCTTTGTATACAAAATTGAAAAGCGCTACAGTCAGCACAACCGTATTTCCCTCCCTCATCTATTAAAATGACAATGAGCAATGTTTTTTGGATTGAAAATAACATTTCAGTGGACACTGGGCATTCCAAAGTAGAGGATCTATCTAATTGACCATATACAAAAGGACTGTGTCATCTGTTAAAATGACAATGGGCAATGTTTTTCAGATGGAAAATACCATTTCAATGGACACTGAGCATTCAAAAGTAGATTTTTTATCTTGGTGACCAGAAGCAAAAGGAATGTTTGAACCGGAGTGTACAATAGCCATTACTGCGTCTGTAAGTTCGTTGGCCTCGTGGCCTAATGGATAAGGCGTCTGACTTCGAATCAGAAGATTGCGAGTTCGAGTCTCGTCGGGGTCGTACTACAACTCTTTTTATACAAAATTGAAAAGCGCTACAGTCAGCACAACCGTATTTCCCTCCCTCATCTATTAAAATGACAATGAGCAATGTTTTTTGGATTGAAAATAACATTTCAGTGGATACTGGGCATTCCAAAGTAGAGGATCTATCTAATTGACCATATACAAAAGGACTGTGTTATCTGTTAAAATGACAATGGGCAATGTTTTTCAGATGGAAAATACCATTTCAATGGACACTGAGCATTCAAAAGTAGATTTTTTATCTTGGTGACCAGAAGCAAAAGGAATGTTTGAACCGGAGTGTACAATAGCCATTACTGCGTCTGTAAGTTCGTTGGCCTCGTGGCCTAATGGATAAGGCGTCTGACTTCGAATCAGAAGATTGCGAGTTCGAGTCTCGTCGGGGTCGTACTACAACTCTTTTTATACAAAATTGAAAAGCGCTACAGTCAGCACAACCTTATTTCCCTCCCTCATCTATTAAAATGACAATGAGCAATGTTTTTTGGATTGAAAATAACATTTCAGTGGATACTGGGCATTCCAAAGTAGAGGATCTATCTAATTGACCATACACAAAAGGACTGTGTTATCTGTTAAAATGACAATGGGCAATGTTTTTCAGATGGAAAATACCATTTCAATGGACACTGAGCATTCAAAAGTAGATTTTTTATCTTGGTGACCAGAAGCAAAAGGAATGTTTGAACCGGAGTGTACAATAGGCATTACTGCGTCTGTAAGATCGTTGGCCTCGTGGTCTAATGGATAAGGCGTCTGACTTCGAATCAGAAGATTGCGAGTTCGAGTCTCGTCGGGGTCGTACTACAACTCTTTTGATACAAAATTGAAAAGCTGTACAGTCAGCACAACCGTATTTCCCTCCCTCATCTATTAAAATGACAATGAGCAATGTTTTTTGGATTGAAAAT
The DNA here is from genome assembly GCF_037392515.1 of Haliotis asinina. NCBI lineage: Eukaryota > Metazoa > Mollusca > Gastropoda > Lepetellida > Haliotidae > Haliotis > Haliotis asinina. The sequence continues at coordinate 83,221,647 of NC_090282.1, forward strand.
AACATTTCAGTGGACACTGGGCATTCCAAAGTAGAGGATCTATCTCATGGACCATATACAAAAGGACTGTGTTATGTGTTAAAATGACAATGGGCAATGTTTTTCAGATGGAAAATACCATTTCAATGGACACTGAGCATTCAAAAGTAGATTTTTTATCTTGGTGACCAGAAGCAAAAGGAATGTTTGAACCGGAGTGTACAATAGGCATTACTGCGTCTGTAAGATCGTTGGCCTCGTGGCCTAATGGATAAGGCGTCTGACTTCGAATCAGAAGATTGCGAGTTCGAGTCTCGTCGGGGTCGTACTACAACTCTTTGTATGCAAAATTGAAAAGCGCTACAGTCAGCACAACCGTATTTCCCTCCCTCATCTATTAAAATGACAATGAGCAATGTTTTTTGGATTGAAAATAACATTTCAGTGGACACTGGGCATTCCAAAGTACAGGATCTATCTAATTGACCATATACAAAAGGACTGTCTTATCTGTTAAAATGACAATGGGCAATGTTTTTCAGATGGAAAAAACCATTTCAATGGACACTGAGCATTCAAAAGTAGATTTTTTATCTTGGTGACCAGAAGCAAAAGGAATGTTTGAACCGGAGTGTACAATAGGCATTACTGCGTCTGTAAGATCGTTGGCCTCGTGGCCTAATGGATAAGGCGTCTGACTTCGAATCAGAAGATTGCGAGTTCGAGTCTCGTCGGGGTCGTAGTACAACTCTTTTTATACAAAATTGAAAAGCGCTACAGTCAGCACAACCTTTTTTCCCTCCCTCATCTATTAAAATGACAATGAGCAATGTTTTTTGGATTGAAAATAACATTTCAGTGGACACTGGGCATTCCACAGTACAGGATCTATCTAATGGACCATATACAAAAGGACTGTGTTATCTGTTAAAATGACAATGGGCAATGTTTTTCAGATGGAAAATACCATTTCAATGGACACTGAGCATTCAAAAGTAGATTTTTTATCTTGGTGACCAGAAGCAAAAGGAATGTTTGAACCGGAGTGTACAATAGCCATTACTGCGTCTGTAAGTTCGTTGGCCTCGTGGCCTAATGGATAAGGCGTCTGACTTCGAATCAGAAGATTGCGAGTTCGAGTCTCGTCGGGGTCGTACTACAACTCTTTTTATACAAAATTGAAAAGCGCTACAGTCAGCACAACCTTATTTCCCTCCCTCATCTATTAAAATGACAATGAGCAATGTTTTTTGGATTGAAAATAACATTTCAGTGGATACTGGGCATTCCAAAGTAGAGGATCTATCTAATTGACCATACACAAAAGGACTGTGTTATCTGTTAAAATGACAATGGGCAATGTTTTTCAGATGGAAAATACCATTTCAATGGACACTGAGCATTCAAAAGTAGATTTTTTATCTTGGTGACCAGAAGCAAAAGGAATGTTTGAACCGGAGTGTACAATAGGCATTACTGCGTCTGTAAGATCGTTGGCCTCGTGGTCTAATGGATAAGGCGTCTGACTTCGAATCAGAAGATTGCGAGTTCGAGTCTCGTCGGGGTCGTACTACAACTCTTTTGATACAAAATTGAAAAGCTGTACAGTCAGCACAACCGTATTTCCCTCCCTCATCTATTAAAATGACAATGAGCAATGTTTTTTGGATTGAAAATAACATTTCAGTGGACACTGGGCATTCCAAAGTAGAGGATCTATCTCATGGACCATATACAAAAGGACTGTGTTATGTGTTAAAATGACAATGGGCAATGTTTTTCAGATGGAAAATACCATTTCAATGGACACTGAGCATTCAAAAGTAGATTTTTTATCTTGGTGACCAGAAGCAAAAGGAATGTTTGAACCGGAGTGTACAATAGGCATTACTGCGTCTGTAAGATCGTTGGCCTCGTGGCCTAATGGATAAGGCGTCTGACTTCGAATCAGAAGATTGCGAGTTCGAGTCTCGTCGGGGTCGTACTACAACTCTTTGTATGCAAAATTGAAAAGCGCTACAGTCAGCACAACCGTATTTCCCTCCCTCATCTATTAAAATGACAATGAGCAATGTTTTTTGGATTGAAAATAACATTTCAGTGGACACTGGGCATTCCAAAGTACAGGATCTATCTAATTGACCATATACAAAAGGACTGTCTTATCTGTTAAAATGACAATGGGCAATGTTTTTCAGATGGAAAAAACCATTTCAATGGACACTGAGCATTCAAAAGTAGATTTTTTATCTTGGTGACCAGAAGCAAAAGGAATGTTTGAACCGGAGTGTACAATAGGCATTACTGCGTCTGTAAGATCGTTGGCCTCGTGGCCTAATGGATAAGGCGTCTGACTTCGAATCAGAAGATTGCGAGTTCGAGTCTCGTCGGGGTCGTAGTACAACTCTTTTTATACAAAATTGAAAAGCGCTACAGTCAGCACAACCTTTTTTCCCTCCCTCATCTATTAAAATGACAATGAGCAATGTTTTTTGGATTGAAAATAACATTTCAGTGGACACTGGGCATTCCACAGTACAGGATCTATCTATTGGACCATATACAAAAGGACTGTGTTATCTGTTAAAATGACAATGGGCAATGTTTTTCAGATGGAAAATACCATTTCAATGGACACTGAGCATTCAAAAGTAGATTTTTTATCTTGGTGACCAGAAGCAAAAGGAATGTTTGAACCGGAGTGTACAATAGGCATTACTGCGTCTGTAAGATCGTTGGCCTCGTGGCCTAATGGATAAGGCGTCTGACTTCGAATCAGAAGATTGCGAGTTTGAGTCTCGTCGGGGTCGTCCTACAACTCTTTTTATACAAAATTGAAAAGCTGTACAGTCAGCACAACCGTATTTCCCTCCCTCATCTATTAAAATGACAATGAGCAATGTTTTTTGGATTGAAAATAACATTTCAGTGGACACTGGGCATTCCAAAGTAGAGGATCTATCTCATGGACCATATACAAAAGGACTGTGTTATGTGTTAAAATGACAATGGGCAATGTTTTTCAGATGGAAAATACCATTTCAATGGACACTGAGCATTCAAAAGTAGATTTTTTATCTTGGTGACCAGAAGCAAAAGGAATGTTTGAACCGGAGTGTACAATAGGCATTACTGCGTCTGTAAGATCGTTGGCCTCGTGGCCTAATGGATAAGGCGTCTGACTTCGAATCAGAAGATTGCGAGTTCGAGTCTCGTCGGGGTCGTACTACAACTCTTTTTATACAAAATTGAAAAGCGCTACAGTCAGCACAACCGTATTTCCCTCCCTCATCTATTAAAATGACAATGAGCAATGTTTTTTGGATTGAAAATAACATTTCAGTGGACACTGGGCATTCCAAAGTAGAGGATCTATCTAATTGACCATATACAAAATGACTGTGTTATCTGTTAAAATGACAATGGACAATGTTTTTCAGATGGAAAATACCATTTCAATGGACACTGAGCATTCAAAAGTAGATTTTTTATCTTGGTGACCAAAAGCAAAAGGAATGTTTGAACCGGAGTGTACAATAGGCATTACTGCGTCTGTAAGTTCGTTGGCCTCGTGGCCTAATGGATAAGGCGTCTGACTTCGATTCGGAAGATTGCGAGTTCGAGTCTCGTCGGGGTCGTAGTACAACTCTTTTTATACAAAATTGAAAAGCGGTACAGTCAGCATAACCTTATTTCCCTCTCTCATCTATCAAAATGACAATGAGCAATGTTTTTTGGATGAAAAATACCATTTCAATGGACACTGGGCATTCAAAAGTAAAGTATTTATCTTGGTGACCAGAGAAAGAAAGAATGTTTTGATCCTCAGTGTACAATAGGCATTACTGCGTCTGTAAGATCGTTGGCCTCGTGGCCTAATGGATAAGGCGTCTGACTTCGAATCAGAAGATTGCGAGTTCGAGTCTCGTCGGGGTCGTACTACAACTCTTTTTATATAAAATTGAAAAGCGCTACAGTCAGCACAACCTTATTTCCCTCCCTCATCTATTAAAATGACAATGAGCAATGTTTTTTGGATTGAAAATAACATTTCAGTGGACACTGGGCATTCCAAAGTAGAGGATCTATCTAATGGACCATATACAAAAGGACTGTGTTATCTGTTAAAATGACAATGGGCAATGTTTTTCAGATGCAAAATACCATTTCAATGGACACTGAGCATTCAAAAGTAGATTTGTTATCTTGGTGACCAGAAGCAAAAGGAATGTTTGAACCGGAGTGTACAATAGGCATTACTGCGTCTGTAAGGTCGTTGGCCTCGTGGCCTAATGGATAAGGCGTCTGACTTCGAATCAGAAGATTGCGAGTTCGAGTCTCGTCGGGGTCGTACTACAACTCTTTTTATACAAAATTGAAAAGCGCTACAGTCAGCACAACCGTATTTCCCTCCCTCATCTATTAAAATGACAATGAGCAATGTTTTTTGGATTGAAAATACCATTTCAATGGACACTGGGCATTCAAAAGTAAGGTATTTATCTTGGTGACCAGAGAAAGAAAGAATGTTTTGATCCTCAGTGTACAATAGGCATTACTGCGTCTGTAAGATCGTTGGCCTCGTGGCCTAATGGATAAGGCGTCTGACTTCGAATCAGAAGATTGCGAGTTCGAGTCTCGTCGGGGTCGTAGTACAACTCTTTTTATACAAAATTGAAAAGCGCTACAGTCAGCACAACCTTATTTCCCTCCCTCATCTATTAAAATGACAATGAGCAATGTTTTTTGGATTGAAAATAACATTTCAGTGGACACTGGGCATTCCAAAGTAGAGGATCTATCTAATGGACCATATACAAAAGGACTGTGTTATCTGTTAAAATGACAATGGGCAATGTTTTTCAGATGGAAAATACCATTTCAATGGACACTGAGCATTCAAAAGTAGATTTTTTATCTTGGTGACCAGAAGCAAAAGGAATGTTTGAACCGGAGTGTACAATAGGCATTACTGCGTCTGTAAGATCGTTGGCCTCGTGGCCTAATGGATAAGGCGTCTGACTTCGAATCAGAAGATTGCGAGTTCGAGTCTCGTCGGGGTCGTACTACAACTCTTTTTATACAAAATTGAAAAGCGCTACAGTCAGCACAACCTTATTTCCCTCCCTCATCTATTAAAATGACAATGAGCAATGTTTTTTTGGATTGAAAATAACATTTCAGTGGACACTGGGCATTCCAAAGTAGAGGATCTATCTAATTGACCATATACAAAAGGACTGTGTTATGTGTTAAAATGACAATGGGCAATGTTTTTCAGATGCAAAATACCATTTCAATAGACACTGAGCATTCAAAAGTAGATTTGTTATCTTGGTGACCAGAAGCAAAAGGAATGTTTGAACCGGAGTGTACAATAGGCATTACTGCGTCTGTAAGGTCGTTGGCCTCGTGGCCTAATGGATAAGGCGTCTGACTTCGAATCAGAAGATTGCGAGTTCGAGTCTCGTCGGGGTCGTAGTACAACTCTTTTTATACAAACTTGAAAAGCGGTACAGTCAGCACAACCTTATTTCCCTCTCTCATCTATCAAAATGACAATGAGCAATGTTTTTTGGATGAAAAATACCATTTCAATGGACACTGGGCATTCAAAAGTAAGGTATTTATCTTGGTGACCAGAGAAAGAAAGAATGTTTTGATCCTCAGTGTACAATAGGCATTACTGCGTCTGTAAGATCGTTGGCCTCGTGGCCTAATGGATAAGGCGTCTGACTTCGAATCAGAAGATTGCGAGTTCGAGTCTCGTCGGGGTCGTAGTACAACTCTTTTTATACAAAATTGAAAAGCGCTACAGTCAGCACAACCTTATTTCCCTCCCTCATCTATTAAAATGACAATGAGCAATGTTTTTTGGATTGAAAATAACATTTCATTGGAGACTGGGCATTCCAAAGTAGAGGATCTATCTAATGGACCATATACAAAAGGACTGTGTTATCTGTTAAAATGACAATGGGCAATGTTTTTCAGATGGAAAATACCATTTCAATGGACACTGAGCATTCAAAAGTAGATTTTTTATCTTGGTGACCAGAAGCAAAAGGAATGTTTGAACCGGAGTGTACAATAGGCATTACTGCGTCTGTAAGATCGTTGGCCTCGTGGCCTAATGGATAAGGCGTCTGACTTGGAATCAGAAGATTGCGAGTTCGAGTCTCGTCGGGGTCGTAGTACAACTCTTTTTATACAAACTTGAAAAGCGGTACAGTCAGCACAACCTTATTTCCCTCTCTCATCTATTAAAATGACAATGACCAATGTTTTTTGGATGAAAAATACCATTTCAATGGACACTGGGCATTCAGAAGTAAGGTATTTATCTTGGTGACCAGAGAAAGAAAGAATGTTTTGATCCTCAGTGTACAATAGGCATTACTGCGTCTGTAAGATCGTTGGCCTCGTGGCCTAATGGATAAGGCGTCTGACTTCGAATCAGAAGATTGCGAGTTCGAGTCTCGTCGGGGTCGTAGTACAACTCTTTTTATACAAAATTGAAAAGCGGTACAGTCAGCACAACCTTATTTCCCTCTCTCATCTATTAAAATGACAATGAGCAATGTTTTTCAGATGACAAATACCATTTCAATGGACACTGGGCATTCAAAAGTAAGGTATTTATCTTGGTGACCAGAGAAAGAAAGAATGTTTTGATCCTCAGTGTACAATAGGCATTACTGCGTCTGTAAGATCGTTGGCCTCGTGGCCTAATGGATAAGGCGTCTGACTTCGAATCAGAAGATTGCGAGTTCGAGTCTCGTCGGGGTCGTACTACAACTCTTTTTATACAAAATTGAAAAGCGCTACAGTCAGCACAACCTTATTTCCCTCCCTCATCTATTAAAATGACAATGAGCAATGTTTTTTGAATGGAAAATAACATTTCAGTGGACACTGGGCATTCCAAAGTAGAGGATCTATCTAATTGACCATATACAAAAGGACTGTGTTATCTGTTAAAATGACAATGGGCAATGTTTTTCAGATGGAAAATACCATTTCAATGGACACTGAGCATTCAAAAGTAGTTTTTTTATCTTGGTGACCAGAAGCAAAAGGAATGTTTGAACCGGAGTGTACAATAGGCATTACTGCGTCTGTAAGATCGTTGGCCTCGTGGCCTAATGGATAAGGCGTCTGACTTCGAATCAGAAGATTGCGAGTTCGAGTCTCGTCGGGGTCGTAGTACAACTCTTTTTATACAAAATTGAAAAGCGCTACAGTCAGCACAACCTTATTTCCCTCTCTCATCTATTAAAATGACAATGGGCAATGTTTTTTGGATGAAAAATACCATTTCAATGGACACTGGGCATTCAAAAGTAAGGTATTTATCTTGGTGACCAGAGAAAGAAAGAATGTTTTGATCCTCAGTGTACAATAGGCATTACTGCGTCTGTAAGTTCGTTGGCCTCGTGGCCTAATGGATAAGGCGTCTGACTTCGAATCAGAAGATTGCGAGTTCGAGTCTCGTCGGGGTCGTAGTACAACTCTTTTTATACAAAATTGAAAAGCGCTACAGTCAGCACAACCTTATTTCCCTCCCTCATCTATTAAAATGACAATGAGCAATGTTTTTTGGATGGAAAATAACATTTCAGTGGACACTGGGCATTCCAAAGTAGAGGATCTATCTAATAGACCATATACAAAAGGACTGTGTTATCTGTTAAAATGACAATGGGCAATGTTTTTCAGATGGAAAATACCATTTCAATGGACACTGAGCATTCAAAAGTAGATTTTTTATCTTGGTGACCAGAAGCAAAAGGAATGTTTGAACCGGAGTGTACAATAGGCATTACTGCGTCTGTAAGATCGTTGGCCTCGTGGCCTAATGGATAAGGCGTCTGACTTCGAATCAGAAGATTGCGAGTTCGAGTCTCGTCGGGGTCGTACTACAACTCTTTTTATACAAAATTGAAAAGCGCTACAGTCAGCACAACCTTATTTCCCTCCCTCATCTATTAAAATGACAATGAGCAATGTTTTTTGGATTGAAAATAACATTTCAGTGGACACTGGGCATTCCAAAGTAGAGGATCTATCTAATTGACCATATACAAAAGGACTGTGTTATCTGTTAAAATGACAATGGGCAATGTTTTTCAGATGCAAAATACCATTTCAATGGACACTGAGCATTCAAAAGTAGATTTGTTATCTTGGTGACCAGAAGCAAAAGGAATGTTTGAACCGGAGTGTACAATAGGCATTACTGCGTCTGTAAGGTCGTTGGCCTCGTGGCCTAATGGATAAGGCGTCTGACTTCGAATCAGAAGATTGCGAGTTCGAGTCTCGTCGGGGTCGTAGTACAACTCTTTTTATACAAAATTGAAAAGCGCTACAGTCAGCACAACCTTATTTCCCTCTCTCATCTATCAAAATGACAATGAGCAATGTTTTTTGGATGAAAAATACCATTTCAATGGACACTGGGCATTCAAAAGTAAGGTATTTATCTTGGTGACCAGAGAAAGAAAGAATGTTTTGATCCTCAGTGTACAATAGGCATTACTGCGTCTGTAAGATCGTTGGCCTCGTGGCCTAATGGATAAGGCGTCTGACTTCGAATCAGAAGATTGCGAGTTCGAGTCTCGTCGGGGTCGTACTACAACTCTTTTTATACAAAATTGAAAAGCGCTACAGTCAGCACAACCTTTTTTCCCTCCCTCATCTATTAAAATGACAATGAGCAATGTTTTTTGGATTGAAAATAACATTTCAGTGGACACTGGGCATTCCACAGTACAGGATCTATCTATTGGACCATATACAAAAGGACTGTGTTATCTGTTAAAATGACAATGGGCAATGTTTTTCAGATGGAAAATACCATTTCAATGGACACTGAGCATTCAAAAGTAGATTTTTTATCTTGGTGACCAGAAGCAAAAGGAATGTTTGAACCGGAGTGTACAATAGGCATTACTGCGTCTGTAAGATCGTTGGCCTCGTGGCCTAATGGATAAGGCGTCTGACTTCGAATCAGAAGATTGCGAGTTTGAGTCTCGTCGGGGTCGTCCTACAACTCTTTTTATACAAAATTGAAAAGCTGTACAGTCAGCACAACCGTATTTCCCTCCCTCATCTATTAAAATGACAATGAGCAATGTTTTTTGGATTGAAAATAACATTTCAGTGGACACTGGGCATTCCAAAGTAGAGGATCTATCTCATGGACCATATACAAAAGGACTGTGTTATGTGTTAAAATGACAATGGGCAATGTTTTTCAGATGGAAAATACCATTTCAATGGACACTGAGCATTCAAAAGTAGATTTTTTATCTTGGTGACCAGAAGCAAAAGGAATGTTTGAACCGGAGTGTACAATAGGCATTACTGCGTCTGTAAGATCGTTGGCCTCGTGGCCTAATGGATAAGGCGTCTGACTTCGAATCAGAAGATTGCGAGTTCGAGTCTCGTCGGGGTCGTAGTACAACTCTTTTTATACAAAATTGAAAAGCGCTACAGTCAGCACAACCGTATTTCCCTCCCTCATCTATTAAAATGACAATGAGCAATGTTTTTTGGATTGAAAATAACATTTCAGTGGACACTGGGCATTCCAAAGTAGAGGATCTATCTAATTGACCATATACAAAATGACTGTGTTATCTGTTAAAATGACAATGGACAATGTTTTTCAGATGGAAAATACCATTTCAATGGACACTGAGCATTCAAAAGTAGATTTTTTATCTTGGTGACCAAAAGCAAAAGGAATGTTTGAACCGGAGTGTACAATAGGCATTACTGCGTCTGTAAGTTCGTTGGCCTCGTGGCCTAATGGATAAGGCGTCTGACTTCGATTCGGAAGATTGCGAGTTCGAGTCTCGTCGGGGTCGTAGTACAACTCTTTTTATACAAAATTGAAAAGCGGTACAGTCAGCATAACCTTATTTCCCTCTCTCATCTATCAAAATGACAATGAGCAATGTTTTTTGGATGAAAAATACCATTTCAATGGACACTGGGCATTCAAAAGTAAAGTATTTATCTTGGTGACCAGAGAAAGAAAGAATGTTTTGATCCTCAGTGTACAATAGGCATTACTGCGTCTGTAAGATCGTTGGCCTCGTGGCCTAATGGATAAGGCGTCTGACTTCGAATCAGAAGATTGCGAGTTCGAGTCTCGTCGGGGTCGTACTACAACTCTTTTTATATAAAATTGAAAAGCGCTACAGTCAGCACAACCTTATTTCCCTCCCTCATCTATTAAAATGACAATGAGCAATGTTTTTTGGATTGAAAATAACATTTCAGTGGACACTGGGCATTCCAAAGTAGAGGATCTATCTAATGGACCATATACAAAAGGACTGTGTTATCTGTTAAAATGACAATGGGCAATGTTTTTCAGATGCAAAATACCATTTCAATGGACACTGAGCATTCAAAAGTAGATTTGTTATCTTGGTGACCAGAAGCAAAAGGAATGTTTGAACCGGAGTGTACAATAGGCATTACTGCGTCTGTAAGGTCGTTGGCCTCGTGGCCTAATGGATAAGGCGTCTGACTTCGAATCAGAAGATTGCGAGTTCGAGTCTCGTCGGGGTCGTACTACAACTCTTTTTATACAAAATTGAAAAGCGCTACAGTCAGCACAACCGTATTTCCCTCCCTCATCTATTAAAATGACAATGAGCAATGTTTTTTGGATTGAAAATACCATTTCAATGGACACTGGGCATTCAAAAGTAAGGTATTTATCTTGGTGACCAGAGAAAGAAAGAATGTTTTGATCCTCAGTGTACAATAGGCATTACTGCGTCTGTAAGATCGTTGGCCTCGTGGCCTAATGGATAAGGCGTCTGACTTCGAATCAGAAGATTGCGAGTTCGAGTCTCGTCGGGGTCGTAGTACAACTCTTTTTATACAAAATTGAAAAGCGCTACAGTCAGCACAACCTTATTTCCCTCCCTCATCTATTAAAATGACAATGAGCAATGTTTTTTGGATTGAAAATAACATTTCAGTGGACACTGGGCATTCCAAAGTAGAGGATCTATCTAATGGACCATATACAAAAGGACTGTGTTATCTGTTAAAATGACAATGGGCAATGTTTTTCAGATGGAAAATACCATTTCAATGGACACTGAGCATTCAAAAGTAGATTTTTTATCTTGGTGACCAGAAGCAAAAGGAATGTTTGAACCGGAGTGTACAATAGGCATTACTGCGTCTGTAAGATCGTTGGCCTCGTGGCCTAATGGATAAGGCGTCTGACTTCGAATCAGAAGATTGCGAGTTCGAGTCTCGTCGGGGTCGTACTACAACTCTTTTTATACAAAATTGAAAAGCGCTACAGTCAGCACAACCTTATTTCCCTCCCTCATCTATTAAAATGACAATGAGCAATGTTTTTTTGGATTGAAAATAACATTTCAGTGGACACTGGGCATTCCAAAGTAGAGGATCTATCTAATTGACCATATACAAAAGGACTGTGTTATGTGTTAAAATGACAATGGGCAATGTTTTTCAGATGCAAAATACCATTTCAATAGACACTGAGCATTCAAAAGTAGATTTGTTATCTTGGTGACCAGAAGCAAAAGGAATGTTTGAACCGGAGTGTACAATAGGCATTACTGCGTCTGTAAGGTCGTTGGCCTCGTGGCCTAATGGATAAGGCGTCTGACTTCGAATCAGAAGATTGCGAGTTCGAGTCTCGTCGGGGTCGTAGTACAACTCTTTTTATACAAACTTGAAAAGCGGTACAGTCAGCACAACCTTATTTCCCTCTCTCATCTATCAAAATGACAATGAGCAATGTTTTTTGGATGAAAAATACCATTTCAATGGACACTGGGCATTCAAAAGTAAGGTATTTATCTTGGTGACCAGAGAAAGAAAGAATGTTTTGATCCTCAGTGTACAATAGGCATTACTGCGTCTGTAAGATCGTTGGCCTCGTGGCCTAATGGATAAGGCGTCTGACTTCGAATCAGAAGATTGCGAGTTCGAGTCTCGTCGGGGTCGTAGTACAACTCTTTTTATACAAAATTGAAAAGCGCTACAGTCAGCACAACCTTATTTCCCTCCCTCATCTATTAAAATGACAATGAGCAATGTTTTTTGGATTGAAAATAACATTTCATTGGAGACTGGGCATTCCAAAGTAGAGGATCTATCTAATGGACCATATACAAAAGGACTGTGTTATCTGTTAAAATGACAATGGGCAATGTTTTTCAGATGGAAAATACCATTTCAATGGACACTGAGCATTCAAAAGTAGATTTTTTATCTTGGTGACCAGAAGCAAAAGGAATGTTTGAACCGGAGTGTACAATAGGCATTACTGCGTCTGTAAGATCGTTGGCCTCGTGGCCTAATGGATAAGGCGTCTGACTTGGAATCAGAAGATTGCGAGTTCGAGTCTCGTCGGGGTCGTAGTACAACTCTTTTTATACAAACTTGAAAAGCGGTACAGTCAGCACAACCTTATTTCCCTCTCTCATCTATTAAAATGACAATGACCAATGTTTTTTGGATGAAAAATACCATTTCAATGGACACTGGGCATTCAGAAGTAAGGTATTTATCTTGGTGACCAGAGAAAGAAAGAATGTTTTGATCCTCAGTGTACAATAGGCATTACTGCGTCTGTAAGATCGTTGGCCTCGTGGCCTAATGGATAAGGCGTCTGACTTCGAATCAGAAGATTGCGAGTTCGAGTCTCGTCGGGGTCGTAGTACAACTCTTTTTATACAAAATTGAAAAGCGGTACAGTCAGCACAACCTTATTTCCCTCTCTCATCTATTAAAATGACAATGAGCAATGTTTTTCAGATGACAAATACCATTTCAATGGACACTGGGCATTCAAAAGTAAGGTATTTATCTTGGTGACCAGAGAAAGAAAGAATGTTTTGATCCTCAGTGTACAATAGGCATTACTGCGTCTGTAAGATCGTTGGCCTCGTGGCCTAATGGATAAGGCGTCTGACTTCGAATCAGAAGATTGCGAGTTCGAGTCTCGTCGGGGTCGTACTACAACTCTTTTTATACAAAATTGAAAAGCGCTACAGTCAGCACAACCTTATTTCCCTCCCTCATCTATTAAAATGACAATGAGCAATGTTTTTTGAATGGAAAATAACATTTCAGTGGACACTGGGCATTCCAAAGTAGAGGATCTATCTAATTGACCATATACAAAAGGACTGTGTTATCTGTTAAAATGACAATGGGCAATGTTTTTCAGATGGAAAATACCATTTCAATGGACACTGAGCATTCAAAAGTAGTTTTTTTATCTTGGTGACCAGAAGCAAAAGGAATGTTTGAACCGGAGTGTACAATAGGCATTACTGCGTCTGTAAGATCGTTGGCCTCGTGGCCTAATGGATAAGGCGTCTGACTTCGAATCAGAAGATTGCGAGTTCGAGTCTCGTCGGGGTCGTAGTACAACTCTTTTTATACAAAATTGAAAAGCGCTACAGTCAGCACAACCTTATTTCCCTCTCTCATCTATTAAAATGACAATGGGCAATGTTTTTTGGATGAAAAATACCATTTCAATGGACACTGGGCATTCAAAAGTAAGGTATTTATCTTGGTGACCAGAGAAAGAAAGAATGTTTTGATCCTCAGTGTACAATAGGCATTACTGCGTCTGTAAGTTCGTTGGCCTCGTGGCCTAATGGATAAGGCGTCTGACTTCGAATCAGAAGATTGCGAGTTCGAGTCTCGTCGGGGTCGTAGTACAACTCTTTTTATACAAAATTGAAAAGCGCTACAGTCAGCACAACCTTATTTCCCTCCCTCATCTATTAAAATGACAATGAGCAATGTTTTTTGGATGGAAAATAACATTTCAGTGGACACTGGGCATTCCAAAGTAGAGGATCTATCTAATAGACCATATACAAAAGGACTGTGTTATCTGTTAAAATGACAATGGGCAATGTTTTTCAGATGGAAAATACCATTTCAATGGACACTGAGCATTCAAAAGTAGATTTTTTATCTTGGTGACCAGAAGCAAAAGGAATGTTTGAACCGGAGTGTACAATAGGCATTACTGCGTCTGTAAGATCGTTGGCCTCGTGGCCTAATGGATAAGGCGTCTGACTTCGAATCAGAAGATTGCGAGTTCGAGTCTCGTCGGGGTCGTACTACAACTCTTTTTATACAAAATTGAAAAGCGCTACAGTCAGCACAACCTTATTTCCCTCCCTCATCTATTAAAATGACAATGAGCAATGTTTTTTGGATTGAAAATAACATTTCAGTGGACACTGGGCATTCCAAAGTAGAGGATCTATCTAATTGACCATATACAAAAGGACTGTGTTATCTGTTAAAATGACAATGGGCAATGTTTTTCAGATGCAAAATACCATTTCAATGGACACTGAGCATTCAAAAGTAGATTTGTTATCTTGGTGACCAGAAGCAAAAGGAATGTTTGAACCGGAGTGTACAATAGGCATTACTGCGTCTGTAAGGTCGTTGGCCTCGTGGCCTAATGGATAAGGCGTCTGACTTCGAATCAGAAGATTGCGAGTTCGAGTCTCGTCGGGGTCGTAGTACAACTCTTTTTATACAAAATTGAAAAGCGCTACAGTCAGCACAACCTTATTTCCCTCTCTCATCTATCAAAATGACAATGAGCAATGTTTTTTGGATGAAAAATACCATTTCAATGGACACTGGGCATTCAAAAGTAAGGTATTTATCTTGGTGACCAGAGAAAGAAAGAATGTTTTGATCCTCAGTGTACAATAGGCATTACTGCGTCTGTAAGATCGTTGGCCTCGTGGCCTAATGGATAAGGCGTCTGACTTCGAATCAGAAGATTGCGAGTTCGAGTCTCGTCGGGGTCGTACTACAACTCTTTTTATACAAAATTGAAAAGCGCTACAGTCAGCACAACCTTATTTCCCTCCCTCATCTATTAAAATGACAATGAGCAATGTTTTTTGGATTGAAAATAACATTTCAGTGGACACTGGGCATTCCAAAGTAGAGGATCTATCTAATTGACCATATACAAAAGGACTGTGTTATCTGTTAAAATGACAATGGGCAATGTTTTTCAGATGGAAAATACCATTTCAATGGACACTGAGCATTCAAAAGTAGATTTGTTATCTTGGTGACCAGAAGCAAAAGGAATGTTTGAACCGGAGTGTACAATAGGCATTACTGCGTCTGTAAGTTCGTTGGCCTCGTGGCCTAATGGATAAGGCGTCTGACTTCGAATCAGAAGATTGCGAGTTCGAGTCTCGTCGGGGTCGTAGTACAACTCTTTTTATACAAAATTGAAAAGCGCTACAGTCAGCACAACCTTATTTCCCTCTCTCATCTATCAAAATGACAATGTGCAATGTTTTTTGGATGAAAAATACCATTTCAATGGACACTGGGCATTCAAAAGTAAGGTATTTATCTTGGTGACCAGAGAAAGAAAGAATGTTTTGATCCTCAGTGTACAATAGGCATTACTGCGTCTGTAAGATCGTTGGCCTCGTGGCCTAATGGATAAGGCGTCTGACTTCGAATCAGAAGATTGCGAGTTCGAGTCTCGTCGGGGTCGTACTACAACTCTTTTTATACAAAATTGAAAAGCGCTACAGTCAGCACAACCTTATTTCCCTCCCTCATCTATTAAAATGACAATGAGCAATGTTTTTTGGATTGAAAATAACATTTCAGTGGACACTGGGCATTCCAAAGTAGAGGATCTATCTAATGGACCATATACAAAAGGACTGTGTTATCTGTTAAAATGACAATGGGCAATGTTTTTCAGATGGAAAATACCATTTCAATGGACACTGAGCATTCAAAAGTAGATTTTTTATCTTGGTGACCAGAAGCAAAAGGAATGTTTGAACCGGAGTGTACAATAGGCATTACTGCGTTTGTAAGATCGTTGGCCTCGTGGCCTAATGGATAAGGCGTCTGACTTCGAATCAGAAGATTGCGAGTTCGAGTCTCGTCGGGGTCGTAGTACAACTCTTTTTATACAAAATTGAAAAGCGCTACAGTCAGCACAACCTTATTTCCCTCCCTCATCTATTAAAATGACAATGAGCAATCTTTTTTGGATTGAAAATAACATTTCAGTGGACACTGGGCATTCCAAAGTAGAGGATCTATCTAATGGACCATATACAAAAGGACTGTGTTATCTGTTAAAATGACAATGGACAATGTTTTTCAGATGGAAAATACCATTTCAATGGACACTGAGCATTCAAAAGTAGATTTTTTATCTTGGTGACCAGAAGCAAAAGGAATGTTTGAACCGGAGTGTACAATAGGCGTTACTGCGTCTGTAAGATCGTTGGCCTCGTGGCCTAATGGATGAGGCGTCTGACTTCGAATCAGAAGATTGCGAGTTCGAGTCTCGTCGGGGTCGTACTACAACTCTTTTTATACAAAATTGAAAAGTGCTACAGTCAGCACAACCGTATTTCCCTCCCTCATGTATGAAAATGACAATGAGCAATGTTTTTTGGATTGAAAATACCATTTCAATGGACACTGGGCATTCAAAAGTAAGGTATTTATCTTGGTGACCAGAGAAAGAAAGAATGTTTTGATCCTCAGTGTACAATAGGCATTACTGCGTCTGTAAGATCGTTGGCCTCGTGGCCTAATGGATAAGGCGTCTGACTTCGAATCAGAAGATTGCGAGTTCGAGTCTCGTCGGGGTCGTAGTACAACTCTTTTGATACAAAATTGAAAAGCGCTACAGTCAGCACAACCTTATTTCCCTCCCTCATCTATTAAAATGACAATGAGCAATGTTTTTTGGATTGAAAATAACATTTCAGTGGACACTGGGCATTCCAAAGTAGAGGATCTATCTAATGGACCATATACAAAAGGACTGTGTTATCTGTTAAAATGACAATGGGCAATGTTTTTCAGATGGAAAATACCATTTCAATGGACACTGAGCATTCAAAAGTAGATTTTTTATCTTGGTGACCAGAAGCAAAAGGAATGTTTGAACCGGAGTGTACAATAGGCATTACTGCGTCTGTAAGATCGTTGGCCTCGTGGCCTAATGGATAAGGCGTCTGACTTCGAATCAGAAGATTGCGAGTTCGAGTCTCGTCGGGGTCGTAGTACAACTCTTTTTATACAAAATTGAAAAGCGCTACAGTCAGCACAACCTTATTTCCCTCCCTCATCTATTAAAATGACAATGAGCAATCTTTTTTGGATTGAAAATAACATTTCAGTGGACACTGGGCATTCCAAAGTAGAGGATCTATCTAATGGACCATATACAAAAGGACTGTGTTATCTGTTAAAATGACAATGGACAATGTTTTTCAGATGGAAAATACCATTTCAATGGACACTGAGCATTCAAAAGTAGATTTTTTATCTTGGTGACCAGAAGCAAAAGGAATGTTTGAACCGGAGTGTACAATAGGCATTACTGCGTCTGTAAGATCGTTGGCCTCGTGGCCTAATGGATAAGGCGTCTGACTTCGAATCAGAAGATTGCGAGTTCGAGTCTCGTCGGGGTCGTACTACAACTCTTTTTATACAAAATTGAAAAGTGCTACAGTCAGCACAACCGTATTTCCCTCCCTCATGTATGAAAATGACAATGAGCAATGTTTTTTGGATTGAAAATACCATTTCAATGGACACTGGGCATTCAAAAGTAAGGTATTTATCTTGGTGACCAGAGAAAGAAAGAATGTTTTGATCCTCAGTGTACAATAGGCATTACTGCGTCTGTAAGATCGTTGGCCTCGTGGCCTAATGGATAAGGCGTCTGACTTCGAATCAGAAGATTGCGAGTTCGAGTCTCGTCGGGGTCGTAGTACAACTCTTTTGATACAAAATTGAAAAGCGCTACAGTCAGCACAACCTTATTTCCCTCCCTCATCTATTAAAATGACAATGAGCAATGTTTTTTGGATTGAAAATAACATTTCAGTGGACACTGGGCATTCCAAAGTAGAGGATCTATCTAATGGACCATATACAAAAGGACTGTGTTATCTGTTAAAATGACAATGGGCAATGTTTTTCAGATGGAAAATACCATTTCAATGGACACTGAGCATTCAAAAGTAGATTTTTTATCTTGGTGACCAGAAGCAAAAGGAATGTTTGAACCGGAGTGTACAATAGGCATTACTGCGTCTGTAAGATCGTTGGCCTCGTGGCCTAATGGATAAGGCGTCTGACTTCGAATCAGAAGATTGCGAGTTCGAGTCTCGTCGGGGTCGTACTACAACTCTTTTTATACAAAATTGAAAAGCGCTACAGTCAGCACAACCTTATTTCCCTCCCTCATCTATTAAAATGACAATGAGCAATGTTTTTTGGATTGAAAATAACATTTCAGTGGACACTGGGCATTCCAAAGTAGAGGATCTATCTAATTGACCATATACAAAAGGACTGTGTTATCTGTTAAAATGACAATGGGCAATGTTTTTCAGATGCAAAATACCATTTCAATGGACACTGAGCATTCAAAAGTAGATTTGTTATCTTGGTGACCAGAAGCAAAAGGAATGTTTGAACCGGAGTGTACAATAGGCATTACTGCGTCTGTAAGGTCGTTGGCCTCGTGGCCTAATGGATAAGGCGTCTGACTTCGAATCAGAAGATTGCGAGTTCGAGTCTCGTCGGGGTCGTAGTACAACTCTTTTTATACAAAATTGAAAAGCGCTACAGTCAGCACAACCTTATTTCCCTCTCTCATCTATCAAAATGACAATGAGCAATGTTTTTTGGATGAAAAATACCATTTCAATGGACACTGGGCATTCAAAAGTAAGGTATTTATCTTGGTGACCAGAGAAAGAAAGAATGTTTTGATCCTCAGTGTACAATAGGCATTACTGCGTCTGTAAGATCGTTGGCCTCGTGGCCTAATGGATAAGGCGTCTGACTTCGAATCAGAAGATTGCGAGTTCGAGTCTCGTCGGGGTCGTAGTACAACTCTTTTGATACAAAATTGAAAAGCGCTACAGTCAGCACAACCTTATTTCCCTCCCTCATCTATTAAAATGACAATGAGCAATGTTTTTTGGATGGAAAATAACATTTCAGTGGACACTGGGCATTCCAAAGTAGAGGATCTATCTAATGGACCATATACAAAAGGACTGTGTTATCTGTTAAAATGACAATGGGCAATGTTTTTCAGATGGAAAATACCATTTCAATGGACACTGAGCATTCAAAAGTAGATTTTTTATCTTGGTGACCAGAAGCAAAAGGAATGTTTGAACCGGAGTGTACAATAGGCATTACTGCGTCTGTAAGATCGTTGGCCTCGTGGCCTAATGGATAAGGCGTCTGACTTCGAATCAGAAGATTGCGAGTTCGAGTCTCGTCGGGGTCGTAGTACAACTCTTTTTATACAAAATTGAAAAGCGCTACAGTCAGCACAACCTTATTTCCCTCTCTCATCTATCAAAATGACAATGAGCAATGTTTTTTGGATGAAAAATACCATTTCAATGGACACTGGGCATTCAAAAGTAAGGTATTTATCTTGGTGACCAGAGAAAGAAAGAATGTTTTGATCCTCAGTGTACAATAGGCATTACTGCGTCTGTAAGATCGTTGGCCTCGTGGCCTAATGGATAAGGCGTCTGACTTCGAATCAGAAGATTGCGAGTTCGAGTCTCGTCGGGGTCGTACTACAACTCTTTTTATACAAAATTGAAAAGCGCTACAGTCAGCACAACCTTATTTCCCTCCCTCATCTATTAAAATGACAATGAGCAATGTTTTTTGGATTGAAAATAACATTTCAGTGGACACTGGGCATTCCAAAGTAGAGGATCTATCTAATGGACCATATACAAAAGGACTGTGTTATCTGTTAAAATGACAATGGGCAATGTTTTTCAGATGGAAAATACCATTTCAATGGACACTGAGCATTCAAAAGTAGATTTTTTATCTTGGTGACCAGAAGCAAAAGGAATGTTTGAACCGGAGTGTACAATAGGCATTACTGCGTCTGTAAGATCGTTGGCCTCGTGGCCTAATGGATAAGGCGTCTGACTTCGAATCAGAAGATTGCGAGTTCGAGTCTCGTCGGGGTCGTAGTACAACTCTTTTTATACAAAATTGAAAAGCGCTACAGTCAGCACAACCTTATTTCCCTCTCTCATCTATCAAAATGACAATGAGCAATGTTTTTTGGATGAAAAATACCATTTCAATGGACACTGGGCATTCAAAAGTAAGGTATTTATCTTGGTGACCAGAGAAAGAAAGAATGTTTTGATCCTCAGTGTACAATAGGCATTACTGCGTCTGTAAGATCGTTGGCCTCGTGGCCTAATGGATGAGGCGTCTGACTTCGAATCAGAAGATTGCGAGTTCGAGTCTCGTCGGGGTCGTACTACAACTCTTTTTATACAAAATTGAAAAGCGCTACAGTCAGCACAACCTTATTTCCCTCCCTCATCTATTAAAATGACAATGAGCAATGTTTTTTGGATTGAAAATAACATTTCAGTGGACACTGGGCATTCCAAAGTAGAGGATCTATCTAATTGACCATATACAAAAGGACTGTGTTATCTGTTAAAATGACAATGGGCAATGTTTTTCAGATGCAAAATACCATTTCAATGGACACTGAGCATTCAAAAGTAGATTTGTTATCTTGGTGACCAGAAGCAAAAGGAATGTTTGAACCGGAGTGTACAATAGGCATTACTGCGTCTGTAAGGTCGTTGGCCTCGTGGCCTAATGGATAAGGCGTCTGACTTCGAATCAGAAGATTGCGAGTTCGAGTCTCGTCGGGGTCGTACTACAACTCTTTTTATACAAAATTGAAAAGCGCTACAGTCAGCACAACCTTATTTCCCTCTCTCATCTATCAAAATGACAATGAGCAATGTTTTTTGGATGAAAAATACCATTTCAATGGACACTGGGCATTCAAAAGTAAGGTATTTATCTTGGTGACCAGAGAAAGAAAGAATGTTTTGATCCTCAGTGTACAATAGGCATTACTGCGTCTGTAAGATCGTTGGCCTCGTGGCCTAATGGATAAGGCGTCTGACTTCGAATCAGAAGATTGCGAGTTCGAGTCTCGTCGGGGTCGTACTACAACTCTTTTTATACAAAATTGAAAAGCGCTACAGTCAGCACAACCTTATTTCCCTCCCTCATCTATTAAAATGACAATGAGCAATGTTTTTTGGATTGAAAATAACATTTCAGTGGACACTGGGCATTCCAAAGTAGAGGATCTATCTAATGGACCATATACAAAAGGACTGTGTTATCTGTTAAAATGACAATGGGCAATGTTTTTCAGATGGAAAATACCATTTCAATGGACACTGAGCATTCAAAAGTAGATTTTTTATCTTGGTGACCAGAAGCAAAAGGAATGTTTGAACCGGAGTGTACAATAGGCATTACTGCGTCTGTAAGATCGTTGGCCTCGTGGCCTAATGGATAAGGCGTCTGACTTCGAATCAGAAGATTGCGAGTTCGAGTCTCGTCGGGGTCGTACTACAACTCTTTTTATACAAAATTGAAAAGCGCTACAGTCAGCACAACCTTATTTCCCTCCCTCATCTATTAAAATGACAATGAGCAATGTTTTTTGGATTGAAAATAACATTTCAGTGGACACTGGGCATTCCAAAGTAGAGGATCTATCTAATGGACCATATACAAAAGGACTGTGTTATCTGTTAAAATGACAATGGGCAATGTTTTTCAGATGCAAAATACCATTTCAATGGACACTGAGCATTCAAAAGTAGATTTGTTATCTTGGTGACCAGAAGCAAAAGGAATGTTTGAACCGGAGTGTACAATAGGCATTACTGCGTCTGTAAGGTCGTTGGCCTCGTGGCCTAATGGATAAGGCGTCTGACTTCGAATCAGAAGATTGCGAGTTCGAGTCTCGTCGGGGTCGTAGTACAACTCTTTTTATACAAAATTGAAAAGCGCTACAGTCAGCACAACCTTATTTCCCTCTCTCATCTATCAAAATGACAATGAGCAATGTTTTTTGGATGAAAAATACCATTTCAATGGACACTGGGCATTCAAAAGTAAGGTATTTATCTTGGTGACCAGAGAAAGAAAGAATGTTTTGATCCTCAGTGTACAATAGGCATTACTGCGTCTGTAAGATCGTTGGCCTCGTGGCCTAATGGATAAGGCGTCTGACTTCGAATCAGAAGATTGCGAGTTCGAGTCTCGTCGGGGTCGTACTACAACTCTTTTTATACAAAATTGAAAAGCGCTACAGTCAGCACAACCTTATTTCCCTCCCTCATCTATTAAAATGACAATGAGCAATGTTTTTTGGATTGAAAATAACATTTCAGTGGACACTGGGCATTCCAAAGTAGAGGATCTATCTAATTGACCATATACAAAAGGACTGTGTTATCTGTTAAAATGACAATGGGCAATGTTTTTCAGATGGAAAATACCATTTCAATGGACACTGAGCATTCAAAAGTAGATTTGTTATCTTGGTGACCAGAAGCAAAAGGAATGTTTGAACCGGAGTGTACAATAGGCATTACTGCGTCTGTAAGTTCGTTGGCCTCGTGGCCTAATGGATAAGGCGTCTGACTTCGAATCAGAAGATTGCGAGTTCGAGTCTCGTCGGGGTCGTAGTACAACTCTTTTTATACAAAATTGAAAAGCGCTACAGTCAGCACAACCTTATTTCCCTCTCTCATCTATCAAAATGACAATGAGCAATGTTTTTTGGATGAAAAATACCATTTCAATGGACACTGGGCATTCAAAAGTAAGGTATTTATCTTGGTGACCAGAGAAAGAAAGAATGTTTTGATCCTCAGTGTACAATAGGCATTACTGCGTCTGTAAGATCGTTGGCCTCGTGGCCTAATGGATAAGGCGTCTGACTTCGAATCAGAAGATTGCGAGTTCGAGTCTCGTCGGGGTCGTACTACAACTCTTTTTATACAAAATTGAAAAGCGCTACAGTCAGCACAACCTTATTTCCCTCCCTCATCTATTAAAATGACAATGAGCAATGTTTTTTGGATTGAAAATAACATTTCAGTGGACACTGGGCATTCCAAAGTAGAGGATCTATCTAATGGACCATATACAAAAGGACTGTGTTATCTGTTAAAATGACAATGGGCAATGTTTTTCAGATGGAAAATACCATTTCAATGGACACTGAGCATTCAAAAGTAGATTTTTTATCTTGGTGACCAGAAGCAAAAGGAATGTTTGAACCGGAGTGTACAATAGGCATTACTGCGTCTGTAAGATCGTTGGCCTCGTGGCCTAATGGATAAGGCGTCTGACTTCGAATCAGAAGATTGCGAGTTCGAGTCTCGTCGGGGTCGTACTACAACTCTTTTTATACAAAATTGAAAAGCGCTACAGTCAGCACAACCTTATTTCCCTCCCTCATCTATTAAAATGACAATGAGCAATGTTTTTTGGATTGAAAATAACATTTCAGTGGACACTGGGCATTCCAAAGTAGAGGATCTATCTAATGGACCATATACAAAAGGACTGTGTTATCTGTTAAAATGACAATGGGCAATGTTTTTCAGATGCAAAATACCATTTCAATGGACACTGAGCATTCAAAAGTAGATTTTTTATCTTGGTGACCAGAAGCAAAAGGAATGTTTGAACCGGAGTGTACAATAGGCATTACTGCGTCTGTAAGATCGTTGGCCTCGTGGCCTAATGGATAAGGCGTCTGACTTCGAATCAGAAGATTGCGAGTTCGAGTCTCGTCGGGGTCGTACTACAACTCTTTTTATACAAAATTGAAAAGCGCTACAGTCAGCACAACCTTATTTCCCTCCCTCATCTATTAAAATGACAATGAGCAATGTTTTTTGGATTGAAAATAACATTTCAGTGGACACTGGGCATTCCAAAGTAGAGGATCTATCTAATGGACCATATACAAAAGGACTGTGTTATCTGTTAAAATGACAATGGGCAATGTTTTTCAGATGGAAAATACCATTTCAATGGACACTGAGCATTCAAAAGTAGATTTTTTATCTTGGTGACCAGAAGCAAAAGGAATGTTTGAACCGGAGTGTACAATAGGCATTACTGCGTCTGTAAGATCGTTGGCCTCGTGGCCTAATGGATAAGGCGTCTGACTTCGAATCAGAAGATTGCGAGTTCGAGTCTCGTCGGGGTCGTACTACA